>NW_015627543.1:215214-227306 GCF_001515625.1 Sinocyclocheilus rhinocerous
AAAGCCATGCATGATGCTTTCATTGTTTTCCAGCGTGAATGGAAAGCATCAGATGTGTTTAAGACATTCCTGCTGTTTGTGAATCCCTCAGGCCTGAATTCCTGCTGGAAGCCTGTTCTCCAGTGACTCACTACAGGAACCCAGCATGTGCTCCTCAGATGTACAGAATCAAACAGTAAACCACTCGAGGCCATGCAATAAGAGATGTTCCTATAAAACGCCCTTAATCACTGTAAAACCATGGTAAAACCTCATCCTAACCAGGAGCGATGCAACACGTTTCCAGCAACAAATACACTGACAGAAATCAATGCCAATCAGAATACATGAGAATTTGAACCAATAAGATTCCACTGTGGGCGGGGCTACAAACCAGAAACCTCAGACTAACATAGAACTTCCTGTGCAACAGTGATTTTAAAAGACATAAAACTCATTAATAATTAATGACAATTACGCAAAACAGATCTTCCAAGCATAATTTTTGTAGGCTAGGCTAAAAATATCTGCTAGTGGGGTCAGAAAAACAAACTTGTTTACCCTTTGAATTAATTCTTAATGTTCTGATCTCATTGGCAAATATTTTCATGTTTTAATCATAAAATAATTGATCAGTTTCTCATTAAACGAGAATATTTTATCTTATGTCATTTTTGCATCTTGTATATTGATTTAAAAATGTTTAGATATCAGTATTGATTTTATTTTTTCTACTGAGGAAAACACTTTTTGCAGTGATAATGCATAAATATGAACAAACTGTAAACACAAAAAAATCAATGTTTCCTTGGCAACTAACTGAAATAAAATAAAATTAAAGCTAAACAACCATTTAATAAAAAACACAAAAACTAATAAACATTCCAAAGCACAAAACTCAATTTTCAAAACTTCAATTAAAATGCAAACTGTAAACAAAAGCGAAGTCAAAATATTAACATTTACTATAAAAGTACATAATACTAAAATATTCTTTACAGCATAGTATGACATATATGTAAACATAAACTGCATTAATATATTATGGTATTGCAAAAAAACAGCCATAGACATCACATAACATTGCACTATGACAGAGAAAGTCAAACTCATGTACTTTAGCTGTTGAATGTGTGTGAGAAAGCTCAGTTTGGGAGGGCGAGTGTGTTTTGGGGGGTCCTGACAGTATAATTCACATGAGAAATGAAACCCAAACAAAGCGTTTTATGACTGTGACGGAGCGGGCTAATGGAGGTCCATCTGGTGCCGTTATAAACTGTAATTATCCTGTCGACGAGAGAAGCTGAACGCACAGCAAAGGAAAATGGCCCTTCACCTCAGAAAGTGTGAGCAACTGCTGCCCCGAGAAGGATTTTACAGTATTTGTATGGCTAAAACGGCTCAACCCTAGGTGGCGCTAAAGAGCAAGATCAGTTTGCTAAAACATATCTGTCTATACAGAAACCAAAGGTTAAAGGGATAGTTCGCCCAAAAATGAAAATGTGATGTTTATCTGCTTACCCCCAGGGCATCCAAGATGTAGGTGACTTTGTTTCTTCAGTAGAACACAAACGGAGATTTTTAACTCAAACCGTTGCAGTCTGTCAGTCATATAATGGAGGTGGATGGGAATCACGGCTTTGAGAGTCAAAAAAACATACACAAAAAATACCAAATTAAACCCTGCGGCTCGTGACGATACATCGATGTGTAAAGACACAATACGATCGGTCTGTGCAAGAAACTGAACAGTATTTATATCGTTTTTTACCTCTGATGCACTGCAATGCCTGAACTGTCCTGAGCGCGTCCTCAACAGCCGGCGCGTGACGCGACTTCTTCTTCTTCTTGCTTTGCGGCAGATCGCAGACTTATAAGTGCATTACCGCCACCTATCTCTCAAATAAACATTGACACTCCTAATTGAGATTGAAGATAGAGTGTCAATGGTCCATTTGAGAGATAGGTCGAAATGGTCCCTTTAAACAGCTTGAAAGATCAAATAAACAGCCTGATCGGTTGGTCAAACTTGTTTGTTTTCCCACAGTTCTCTCTGAGAGGACGGTGCGACATTCCACGGCCCAAGAAAAGAAAAGAAAAACACAAACAAAACACGGCGGAGGAGCCCGAATCTAAACAAGAGTTTGTCTGTGCGGTTAAAACAGCAACTGTATGCATCCTATTCTTCATGCAATCCAGAACAGCAGCACAGTTGAAAGGGTTGTTTGAGCTGCGCCATCTACTGTAGGCTACAGACGTGAATTTACATTTTCTTAAGCCTGAGCTTTATAAATTTTACTTTTGGTGTGAAAGGACTTTTCACATTGGCCAAAAATAGAACTTTTTTAATATTAAAACAAACAAGGAAGCCCAGCCCAGATTTAAAAAGTAACACAAAAGTAACATATCGGATTACTTTCCATAAAAAGTAACTAGGTAACATAATTAGTTACTTTTTTTTAGGGAGTAATGCAAGCAATATTGTAATGCATTACTTTTAAAAGTAACATTCCCCAACACTGGCTACAAGTGTTACAAATATTGCAACTGAACATGTGACTCCCAAATATAAACAGCAGATTCAATACATAAAACTAGATTCGGAAAGTTGCATCCACTTCCAATACGTTGTGACCAATGCATTTCCAGATTTGACAGATTACATTGGGTTGAAGCTTATGAAAGCCATTGTCAGTTGTCAAATTTAGGTTAAGGTCTCCACACTTTTTGGCTGCTAGTGCTACAAATATTTTAACTGACCATGTGACCCCAAATACAAACAATTTATTCAATATATAAAACTAGGTTCGGAAAGTTGCATCCACTTTTGTAGGTCAAGAAAACTTTTGCCAGTCAAGAAACATTCTGGCTCTTCAGTAGCATCTGCAGTTAGGAAACCAATATTTCCTGACCCTTATTGACCTGTAAGTATTTAATATTGGCTTTTTGACCTTAAATGTCCACAGCATTGGGAGATAGTTGACATGACAGCATCCTAAAGCAACTACTTTGACTTTTCACTTGGACTTGACCCCCGATTGTTTGTCTATCTTCAATTCTAGCAACACAAACGGCTTTACAGCTTCACAAAACAGCAAGGAAGTCGCTCAAAAACGTCTCAACCAATCATCTTTTAGGGGTGTGGCTAATGTAGATCTCTCTGATTCACAGCGCTTGCATAATTTATTCTCATTTCAGTCCGTGCCAGAGCTAAAGCCGTGTTCTCAGCATACTGAGCAGACGCTCGCGTAGCCGAGATTGTTCGCTCACTGATCGGCTGCCAATATCTGATCCTGTTGCCGTTGGTTTCTCACACCTGCAGCCAGAGCGTGACTTCATTACTAAAACGCTGTTCTGTTGGTAACCCAGGGTTAGTTTTAGATCTGGACCTTCTAAAAAGACCTGCGTATTGGATGCTAAGCTTCTTCTCTAGCGAGACTGACTCTTTCAACAACTTAATTTCTCTGGTGAACGGCACGGTTATGCAGATTCACCAGCAACAATCCAGCCTGGAAATTCATGCTGGTTTAGGTCCAGCCTTTTTGACAAGATGAGGAACAATACGCACACAAAACAACTTCAAAGACACTGTCTCTACAAACATGGACCAAGAACAAGTAGAGCTAAAGTATCTGTGAACATCTCTGAAAAGTAAAGTGCAATGTTCCTGGTAAGTAAACAAAAAAATCTCTAGCTATGTAATGGAAAACTTGAACAAAACCACAAATAAGGACATTTCGATGGTCATTATTGCAAAATAAATCCCATCAGCAAGATACAAGACCCTTCTGATCACCCTGCTGGGTTTATTTTGCAATAACAACAGCATAACTCTTAGAAAATAACTCATTCTCTTCTACTGTACATATATGATGATATGGTCAATGCTAGCAGATTATAACATAATGCTTCTGAATACATTCAATCTCTCCTCTGTTTTGATCAGGTTCCATTGTTGGAAGCACAACAACACTGAATGAATTCATTAAACATGCATCAACGCTCATCTAACAAATGCAAACATGCATACATTAGTAACAATCAAATCAAATTGATCAATCAAACTGATTTCATTGGGTTCAAGCTCATGAGAGTAATTTTTAGTTGTCAAATTTTGCCACACTTTTTGACAAATGAATTGGTTCCATTGAGATACTCGATGCTCAACTAACAAATGCAATCATGCATGAACATTGTAATGTCAAGAATATTATTTATTATGACTAATCAGACCAATTTCATTGGGTTCAAGCTTATGAAAGTGTCTTTTAGCTGTTTAATCAGGTCAAGGTTCCCATGCATTTTGACCAGAGAATTGCTTCCAGGTTGGAGGATGTGCAATGAAACTCAACGCTCATCTAATAAATGCAATAAATAAGTGACTGTTGCAATGTCAAGAATGTTATTTAATATGACCAAATCCAACCGATTACATTGGGTTCAAACTTATGAAGTCATTTTTAGGTGTCAAATCAGATCAACGTTCACACACCTTTTGACCGAATCCATCCAATTACATTGGGTTCAAGATTATGAAGTCATTTTAGGTGTCAAATCAAGTTTCCACACTTTTTAACCAATGAATCTCCAAGAGGTTTCCATGATTAGACATGAACAGACACAAACGATTAAACGTAATAGTACACAAAATGTCTCCAATAAGACCATCAACATCTGTCATCAATTAAATGTTTTGGAAATGTATATTACTTTCCATCACTTTACCCAATTTGTCCGAGTTTTCCTTGATATTTCCATATTTTCCATGAGCAAATCAAGCCTGCATGGAGAAACATCTCCTGAAAGCCAAAGTTCACCCAAAAATGATAATTCGGTCATCATTCCAAACCTTTCTTTCTTCTGCAGAACATAAAATGTGACATTTTGAAGAACAATGGGGTCCAAAACACTGAGACATTCTTCAAAGTATCTTCTTTTTCCACAGATGAAAGAAAGTCATACAGGTTTGGAAAGACAAGAGGGCAGAACAATGCTTTTTGCATGAAAGTGCTGCACTTTTTCAGTCAAAAGCCCCTAAACAACATTTAACAAGAAGTAACATGCTATCTAACATCAGTGTTTTGAGATAAACCGAGGAAGCGAGCTCGCAGTCAGGTGCATGTGTGGATTTGCTGGGTTTTCATTGAGTCAGGAACGGCTGTCCAGATGTTAGAGGTCAACGCTCATCTCCATGAGGAATGTTGCTGCTGTTGTGTGTCGGTTTGGGAACGGGAACTAACAGCGCACAGTAAAACACACACACTCATATTTCACAACCACTTCAGCCAAATCCACACTTTATCAAACCAGTTACAGTTCATATATGCAAACAAATAGGCTAAGCCAGTAAATCAGAAAGCCTCCTCATCTGGTGCACATTTGGTTCTAAAGCAAGAGGAGTTTAACCCCGGATCAACATATGGAAAATACAGCAGCAGACAGACTCAAAATCCCAATTGATTTGTGATCATTATGAAGGCTATAATGTCAGAAGTCAATCTGGTGTTGGGGTTACAGACTGGGATTGCAGTGAAAACTATATTTAATAAGTTTGCACGAAACTCCAGCATTTATTTAGGAATGCATGTCTACTGTGCACGAGTTAAAACACTTATGTAGTTTATATGATTAATGCACGCCAATAAATGCATCGCGATCTGATCGTTCTTTTTATTATCGATAGCGCGGAAAGAACTAACTCCTAAGTATGGTGGTCTCTCATAATTTTTCTCCCATATGATGTTATGAAGAACCTGAATGAAGCTTTGCACAGCGGGTCTCTCTCCAGAAGCCCCCGAGATTGAGTTACTCACGTTGTCGTTGTGGGAGAAACTTGTCCACTCCTTGTCCGTTGGGCTCCTAAATGCATTTGTATGCATTTGTCCAAGCAGCAGTTTTCAAAGCGAAAACAGAATTCCACAGCAGAAGACACCACCGGCTCATGAGACCAGATCCAGCCTGATCAGCAGCGTCCACATCTCCGCGAGCAAGCGCGCATGGAGAACTTCACGGATCAGACCTCGAACATCAAGCGCGCTGCTGGAAACACGGGGCGATGACGGGATACGGCGGGTTTATTGAGAGAGCAGGTCAGAAGATCCGTATTAAACCGGACTGAGAGCGAGAGAAAGGGAGGGAGAGGGAGAACGAGAGAGAGAGAGTCGCTCCGGGCTCTGAGCTCCGCATGTGTCTGGACTTGCTCGGTTCGGCGCATCTCCAGCGCTGCGCTGCGCGCTCGGTGTTGGGTTTCACTCATTACTGCCGTGACATCATCCATCCGATCCGTCCGTTCATTTACATCCAGAACACTCTGGAACAGACTTTGCTTTTTGGCCAAATTCAGAATTAGCAAGGAGGAATAAATTTGCAATAAAAATAATTAGGCTACAGTCAAGCACTAGGCTGCCTTAGCAGTATCTTACAAAATATTGCATATGATTTATCCGGCTTAAATTGATTATACTATAGCCTACACTCTAAAAAATGCTGGGTTAAATACAACCCAGTGCTGAGTAAAATAGGGACAAGCCCAGCAATTGGGTTGTTTTGACCCAGCGGTTGGGTTACTACCCAGAAGGTTGGGTTAATCATTTAACCCACTGGGTCAAAACAACCCAATTGCTGGGCTTGTCCCTATTTTACTCAGCACTGGGTTGTATTTAACCCAGCATTTTTTAGAGTGTACAATTCTGCAGACGTGTTTAACCATCGTCTCCATTCGAGACGGAAGGATTTTGAAAATTATACTGGTTGAAAATGTGGATGTATTGTAAGAATTAGTGATGTTTTATTTTAATATCAGCATTTCAAATGCATAAAGGTTTACTTTAAAGAACCCCCAAAAAATTGCTATGCAAATACATATTTATATTATAAGCGTATTGGGTTATATTAAGCATATTGGGTAAATATTGGAATATCGAGACATGACTGGGCGAATTATATTTCTTACACTGTATAAATGAAGACGGATTATATTTTATTTGCAATTTAGGAAATCGTTTTTAGTACAGCTTTTTAAATACGAGGACAGATACTTGAAAATAAAACCGGTGATTTTTATGGATAAAGTGATTATCATATAAAAACGTATTTTTTATTTAATAATCACTTTAATTACACAAATGTTACCACAAATAATAATAATAATAATTCGATTTAATATTTCATTGTGGCCAATAAAAACCTGTATAACAACAACAACAACAACAACAACAACAACAACAACAACAACAACAACAACAACAACAACAATAATAATAAAATCATATTTATATAGTTTTTCAGTACAGCATTTTAAATATGTGGACACTTGCAAATAAAGTCAAATTTTTATGGATAAAGTGATTATAAAATAAAAAGTCATTTTTATTTGATAATCACTTTAATTAGACAAACAGCATTAATAATAATAATTTCAATAATAATAATAATCATCATATTTTATATAGTTTTTCTTTTCAGTACAGAATTTTAAATATGTGGACACTTGCAAATAAAATCTAATTTTTATTGATAAAGTGATTGTAAAATAAAGTAATTTTTATTTGATAATAGTATTATTATTATTATTAGGCAATTATTATTATTATTATTATTATTATTATTAACTGCACAAAACAAATTATTCTTTAATGGCCACAATGAAATAGCTTAATATGTTAATCATAACCATATAACAACATTTGTTCTCCATCCAATCAATTCCTCATGGATAAAGTCCTGCTCTATGTTGTTTTCTCATTGAATAACCCGTTTGAGAAGCGTTCACACTGACAATGATTTGGAGTAAAATAGTATCTTGACATGAATCCAACTCCAACTAGAAACCACGGTCTTGACCATCAGATGCTAAAGTGTCATTCTCAGTCCTCAAGAGCTCATTCACTCTGACATTTGACCTTCTGTTTGACCTCACTGTAACCTCAAACTTCACCAGATTTAGCCTGAACACAAAAATAGCTCCATCCTCCAAGAAACCCAATAGGAACAACTACACCTTCACACACTACCACTGATTCACAGCATGATTAAAACTGGAATAAGGGGCTGTTCACGCTGGATGCGTTTATGCACTCAAAAATAGCTACAAAAATACAAGTAGCCTATTTTAAGATGCATTTCTAAATGTTAAACTAATTTTACCTTGACAAAGCATGTATACATAGACTAGCTATTAAAAAATGTGTATAGAATGCGTTATCAAATCATTACCGTTTAACCTGAATCAAGCGGTGACCGTGTTTTTTGTGCCGACTGTCACAATCACTCTTGTAAAAACAGGATAATGGGTCTCAAACAAGTGTTTTAATTTCACAGCAAAATGACCCATTAACCCAGAGCAAACACGGGCCACTGAGCCGCGGATCAGCAAACCTCATCATATGTTGTGTTTGAGTTAAAGCGCCACTGCAGGTTTCCTATAGTTCAAATCCCAGTTGCCGATCGTTTGATGTCCTAAAAAGGCAGCAAAGCAAAAACGCAACAAATCTGAGTGTCTAAAACAGATTCAGTGCCTCGTTCAAACCCTAAACCTTCCCCTATGGATCTCTGCTGGTGGGAGACGGGGAATCAGACTTCCTCCCATGAGGAAAGTAATGGATGGAGCGCGGACTGATGATAAACCCAGAATCCCCTGTACACACAACAACATGATTCAAACCGGGGGCCAGATTCACAAAATTGTTCCTAAGAAGGAAGTTTAACGAAACTTTGCTGTGAATGTGCTCACCCTCAGGCCATCCAAGATGTAGATAAGTTTGTTTCTTCATCAGATTTGGAGAAATGTAGCATTACCTCACTTGCTCTCCAATGGATGTGAATGGGTGCCGTCAGAATGAGAGTCCAAACAGCTGATAAAAACATCACAATAATCCACACCACTCCAGTCCATCAGTTAACATCTGGAGAAGTGAAAAGGTGTGTGTTTGTAAGAAACAAATCCATAATTAAGATGTTTTTAACGTTAAACCTTTCCAGCTAAAATACGAGTCCACAATACATAATAATGCTTGCTCCAGTGAAAAAGTCATCTGGTCTGAATCAGGAGAGAAATCTGCACAGATCAAGCACCGTTTACAAGCCAAAACAGCTCTAAACAAATATGTGTGTGGATTTTGATGTGAGAGACCACAGGAGATGGACTTTTTCACTGGAGGAAGCATTATTATGAATTATGGACTTGTAGTTTAAGTTAAAAACTTCTCAAATGGAGACTCATATTTGAGCTGAAAGCAATGGTTTAAATAAAGCCACAATGATGGATTTGTTTCTTACAAACACACAGCTTTTGGCTTCTCAAGTTGTTAACTGGTGGACTGGAGTGGTGTGGATTATTGTGATGTTTTTATCAGCTGTTTGGACTCTCATTCTGACGGCACCCATTCACTGCAGAGCATCCATTGATGAGCAAGTGATGTAATGCTACATTTCTCTAAATCTGATAAAGAAACAAACTCATCTACATCTCGGATGACCTGAGGGTGAGAACATTCACAGCAAATTTTCAGTTTTGGGTGAACTATTCCTTTAAGCTATGTTTTTTTTTCTCCCTCAGGAAATTGCCAGTTTCAAAACAATTCTTAAGAAAGAATTAGCCCTGCTGAATAAAACTGTTTAAAACTGCCAAAGGTGGTTAGTTAGTCTACTAGCCTTTGTAATCTGGTTGTGATGGTCTGATATATGGTTTTAGAGGGGCTAAAAACCAGCTTTATGGGTTGTGAGACCAGCTAAACCACTTTAGCTTGGTTTTAGTTGTTAACAAAGAGTTAAAACAAAAACACAATATATTACATCTACAGCTTCTGTTAATTTGACTATAACAATATAAATGTTAATAATGCTAATGTACGCTAACTGTTGCTTTGCAACCAGTTCCAATGAAGCTGTCTTTTAATATTTTTAATTGGCACATTAACTGGCTTATGTAAACGATCATATGCTATAAACTAACATGCAGAGCACTGGCATAAACACCACATGTGGAGCATTAAAGCCAAACACTGCTGGTCCTCATCAAACCTCATGGGAGCCGATAAGAGATCGAATGAACTGGAATTCCGCTTCGTTAATATTGCGGTTAATGCGGTCAAATCGTTCAGTGTGCTAGTGTGTGTGTGTTTAAAGATCTGTGAGCAGTTTTCACTCACAGGAAAGCACAAGCTGTTAGCATTGCAAACAAACATTCATACGCACAAACAAGAGCTCAGTTCTTCTTTAAAGGGGTCAATCGCCCAAAATGAACATTCTAGTATGACTTTCTCTTTTCTGCAGAGCACAAAAGAAGATATTTTATGAAATATTCCACAAAATATCTTCTTTTGTACTTTATGAAAAAAAAATCATACAGGAGTGACATGATGGTGAGTAAATGATGACAGAATGATGATTTTTGGATGATTTATCCCTTTAAATTAAGGACTTTGTGGCATGGTGTCGATTACAAGCAAAATTATGCTAAATGGTACAACAGCAATGCAAGTGCAATGAGCTAGTAGCCCAAAGGGTTTCACAGTCTTCAAAGTGTTTTTTTTTTTTACTAAGCAATGTACATAAATATATTATGGTCTACAGCAGGGGTCGGCAAGTAAGTTTGGCATCGGGCCAAAAAAAATTTTGCCACTACATGGCGGCCCAGAACATAGTCAAAGTTATTTTGACTATTAATTCAATTTAAGAAATTAACTGATGAAAAATGCAACTAGAATTGCCTGTAACAGACTGCTAGACAGTCATTAATAAAAAGCCACATTTGTGTGGCGGTGTCCGGCAGAGTATGTGAGCGGCTCTCACTGATATCAGAAACACCGCTCCGCGTCTAAAGTTCTACAGAATCACAGTTCTGTTCATAACGTATATTAAAAAATAAAATAAACAAAATAACAGGAGAGTTTCAAAGTGGCTTATTGGAACACTAGTGTGCAAACTTTTTTCCTACCACATGACAAGCTAATAACATGGTTGTCAGCATTAAAAGGTATAATTGCTGCTTTTTTGCAGTTCAAATTTTGTTTGTGATGAAAATAAGTCTTCAAATTTCTGCTCAATCGAAATCGGATTCAGATGAAGTAGCACTGTAAGATTACACTTGTTTGAATGCATTATGGAGAGAGCGATTGTGTGTGCATAAGTGTTGTAGTAGGCTACTTGTTTAAATCATGTTTTCAGCTGAAAATATTCAGTATCGAGAAGGAACACATTTCTTGAGAAGTAGGCTATATCTTCCCGCTCATGTCCATTGCCGTCATCATAGCCTTCACATTCTTTCTGATTTGAGTGATCCTTCTCTATCAAGCTAGCTAAATATGTTTAACATGTGAATTCTTGCTAAATATGCAGTTATATTACGGGCCGTTGGTCACCGCTGGTCAATCACACCGCTCCACTCCGCGCTCCGCTCACATACTCTGATTGTGAGTAACTGTTGCTGTCATGACAGATCTATTTCAGAACCAGTCGCTATCAAAATAATCTGGCTGCGGGCGCGGGCCAGATATTATTGCTGACGGACCAGTTGTGGCCACCTGTTGCCGACCACTGGTCTACAAGATGCTTCCAAGATGCTTCAAGAAACCTACCTGCAAAGCTCCATAAGAAACTCTGCTCAAGTGCCCTGAGGGCAAAAGCTGCTTTAAACGCAAAGGATGCTCACAACAAATGCTGATTTAATTTACTTAACAGAAGTTACACTCTAAAAAATGCTGGGTTGTTTCAACCCAACTTTGGGTCAAATATGGACTAACCCAACTTTTGGGTTAAAAATGTAATAAAAAAATTTAACCCAACAGCTGGGTTAGGCCATATTTGACCCAAAGTTGGATTGAAATAACCCAGCATTTTTAAGAGTGTAATTGATGAAGAAAATCTATTTATGACATTATTTTTGACAGCATCCTCATTTTACAGCATTTTTACACAAGTGCCTAAAACTTTTAACAGTACTGTAGCTTTGCAGGTAGGTTTCTTTTAGCATCTTGGAGACGTTGCCACAGTTCTTTTGGATTGAGTCTGTCTCTGTTTCTTCATGTAATCTCAGACAGACTGATGATGATCAGATCAGATCTCTGTGTGGAGTGTGTGGAGCTCACTGCATTATTACAATTAATGGCCAAATG
>NW_015627543.1:227878-239169 GCF_001515625.1 Sinocyclocheilus rhinocerous
GAGGGCAAAAGCTGCTTTAAACGCAAAGGATGCTCACAACAAATGCTGATTTAATTTACTTAACAGAAGTTACACTCTAAAAAATGCTGGGTTGTTTCAACCCAACTTTGGGTCAAATATGGACTAACCCAACTTTTGGGTTAAAAATGTAATAAAAAAATTTAACCCAACAGCTGGGTTAGGCCATATTTGACCCAAAGTTGGATTGAAACAACCCAGCATTTTTAAGAGTGTAATTGATGAAGAAAATCTATTTATGACATTATTTTTGACAGCATCCTCATTTTACAGCATTTTTACACAAGTGCCTAAAACTTTTAACAGTACTGTAGCTTTGCAGGTAGGTTTCTTTTAGCATCTTGGAGACGTTGCCACAGTTCTTTTGGATTGAGTCTGTCTCTGTTTCTTCATGTAATCTCAGACAGACTGATGATGATCAGATCAGATGTGTGGAGCACTGGCTTTTGTCAGACAAAAATCTCACTGGATTATTACAATTAATGGCTAAATGAATGTTTGGAAATGTAAACTGATATTTCCTACTGACACACTACAGCAAAAGATAGAAATAACTGACTTAACACCATTTTTTTGTTGTTGGTGATAATACTAGTGTTCTAATCATTTTGGCCACCACTGTACACTCTAAAAAAATGCTGGGTTAAATACAACCCAGTGCTGGGTAAAACAGGGACAAACCCAGCAATTGGGCTGTTTTGACCCAGCGGTTGGGTTACTACCCAGAAGGTTGGGTTAAACATTTAACCCAACCGCTGGGTTAAACCAACCCAATTGCTGGGTTTGTCCCTATTTTACCCAGCACTGGGTTGTATTAAACCCAGCATTTTTTAGAGTGTGCATATATTTAACCGTTTGAACAATATTATTGCTAAAATGTAGTAGTCGCTGGATATTGGGACTTGCATCCCAACTAAAGTCTATGCCCTTGATTATTATGATAATCTGTAGTCATTCTGTAATTTTTTCCCCTGAAATTACAAAAAATGAGCTGCCGCTGGAAACGCATGCATTGCACGTGTCGGAGTCTATTGTCTTTTTTGGCGCGTGCCGCCCCACTGATGTAAACGCCTCAAAAGCGCCTGCTCCTTTGAAGTGGAAGTGGAATAATACAGGTCCGATTCATAATGACCCCAGATGTGTATTAATGAGTCCGTCATGGATGCTGCTATGGAATGACAGGCTGAAGCCATTACTGTCCCAGCCCTCCTGCCGTACCCCAGACTTCCTGTCCATCGGGAACATATGGAGCGTCCCGACGCTGGCTTTCCATAACAGATCCGGTCTGGTGCTGTTGGAAGTAAAGCATATGGATGCTGGTAAACATTGAGGAACAAGCTGTGTTTTGGAACTGGTTTAAGATGGTCCAGTTAGCAGCTTAAGATGGATTTTCCAACAGGAAAAGGCTCATGATTACATGTCATGATTATATATCGCACTGATGCAAATCCAGTGCTGTTTTCCTTCACATCTGTTCTTCACATTACCATACTGTGATGAGAACTGCAGAGGGTCAACTTCCTCTCTGTGCAGGAAAAAGCACCTCAGCAAAAAATGGTTTTCCTTTCGTTACAGTTTTAGCCGAGAGCTGGGAATCCTAGAGAGACTCTGTAGGCTAAATCCCAAATCATCCCAGTCCAGAAAGAGACCAGAAGAGAGGCAGATGAAAAAGAAAGTAAATGAAAATTGACATCTGAATATTGAAAATCATCATTTACGCTTTATGTAATTTCAAACTCGTATGACTTACTTTTTCTGTGAAAAGCGTTGAGCAGCTTAGACATTTAGAATGTCTAAGCTGCTCTTTTCTATTTATGCAAGTGATTTATATTGTAAAAAGCATCTTACAAAGTATTAAAAACGACAAAAACGCAAGATACATTTACTTCAGAAGCAACATGAGTTTGTTTCATGGGAAAAGACTTGGAGAAATGTAGCATCACTTGCTCACCAATGGATGTGAATGGGTGCCGTCAGAACGAGAGTCCAAACAGCTGATAAAAACATCACAGTAATCCACAAGTAATCCACAGCACTCCAGTCCAGCAGTTAACATCTTAAGACAAAAGCTGAAACAAATCCAGCATTAGGATGTTTTTAACTTCCGTCAATAATCCATAATAACGCTTCCATCCAGTGAAAAAGTGGTCTGGTCTGAACCAGGAGAGAAGAGCACTGTTTACAAGCCAAAACGAGATCAAAATGTGTCTATAAACAAATATGTGGCTGGATTTTGATGTGAGAGACAACAGGAGACGTTATGTTATTATGAATTATGGACTCAGATTTCAGTTAAAAACGTCTTAATGATGGATTAGTTTCAGCTTTTGTCTTCTCCAGATGTTAACTGATGGACTGGAGTGCTGTGGATTACTTGTGGATTATTGTGATGTTTTTATCAGCTGTTTGGACTCTCATTCTGACGGCACCCATTCACATCCATTGCTGAGCAAGTGATGCAATGCTACATTTCTCCAAATCTGTTCCCATAAACTCACTTAATACCTTAGATTTTGCTTCTCAAGAAAATGTAAGTTTGGCTTTAAGTATGTTTATATATTTATACTGGAAAACAAGACAAAATACTAAGGAAGAAAATCATTTTCACAGTGTGTGCATGACATGATCAAAAAATATAAACTATTTCTTTAATCCTGCCCTTTGACCGGTTTAACATCTGTATTATTAGGGTTTGACGATAAAATTGTTCTTTGTTTATGCTAATTACACACCCAAAAATTTAACAGATCAAACTATTATGATCTATGTGCGAACAAACAGAGCCAGAGTTACATAAACCGCAGATGTTTCTCGCTGAAGTTGCCCAAGACATTGTTTTTTGTATAATTGGTTCTTTAGAAGAGAAGAGAGAGAAAGACAGACAGATGAGCTGCCTCTCTCAGTAATTTAAGTGTTTGTGCTTTACAAACTATTTCTCCATATTGTCTGGAGCGACAGCTGAAGGTCTCTGGATACTGTGGCATCTCAGAGAAGACACTCTGATGGTTTTACTTGCCTGGATAAAGGTGAATCGCTTTATCTTTCTGTTCTTCGGAAAGCAGGACATCTGCTCACAGACAGATGAGAGAAACACTGTTAAACACTCGAGGAACATTCGCCCTGGAATCTCTGGGAAGCAGATCTTGGACTGGTTTTCCAGTAAATGCATGGATTTAAATGCCATCCGTCTCTTTCCCAGAACATCCCACATGAGCCAATCAGAGAACATACAGTTTTCCGTACAGATCCGTCCTCTAACAGACTCGCTGTAAACAGCAAAGCTGCGCCAATATAACTGTCATCGGCCAATCAGGTGCTGACCTGTAAAAGTCAAGAGAAATAAAGGTAAAAGCTTTCGAGTCGCTCATTAAACTCAACTTATATGAGAAAATGCATTTTGAGTTCAGCATGATGGGAACGATCAAGAAACTCAGATGTTTGCTGCTCATCTGATATTTACAGAGCTCATCAAATCATAGACTTGTATTTTGTGGCTTTTAGTTTATGTGCATTAGCTTTGAGCTTATCTATATGCTAGTGAACTCACAAAAGTAAAGGTTAATGGTAATAAAATAAAGGATCTTTTTTTTTTCTAAAAAAAAAAAAAAGTACTCAATTTAATATTTTATTTTAATATTTAAAAATATATTCAAACTCAAAACTCCCTTTTCAAAAAAATGATCTAAAAATGAAAAAAGGTAAATATTTTCTAAATAGTGTATTAAAAATATATTTATTTATATTTAATACTGTTTTAATATTGAACACATATTTAAAATATCAATATGTCCAATGCAAAAAAATATATATATATTTTTAGATATATTTTAAAAAGCTTTTTAAACATATATGTAAAAATCTAAATCAATTTGTTAAAACATTACCTTTAATATTTGTGTTTTAATATTTAAAAATCTTTAATATATCCAACTCAAACCTGCTTTTTAAAAACTAAATCTTGAAAAACATCTGCAAACTAAAATAAATATTGTTGTATGCCTCATCTTTTTTGTACCCAACTCCAGCATCCTTTTCCAAAATAAGCTCTTAAAAAAGAATTTATCTAAAAAAAAATAAGTTTTTAATATGATTTATTTTATTTAATAATTTATTTAATATTAATGTTTGTTTTATTTAAATAATTAGTACGACCAACTCAACTATTAATTCATTAAAAATATTATATTTAATGTGTGTTTTATTATTTTTTAAATATATATATTTTTAAATCCTAAAATGTCACATTTCACATCTATTAATGGTTGGTAGTTCGGCCTCAAATACACTCAGTTGAATCAGAAGTTGGCATGCCGCTCAAATAAAAACATATCAATATTTTAAAAGTATCACAGAAAGTTTCACCCTTTAGTACCCTGAACATTAAGTTTTATTATTTTTTAAAATATATATATTTTTAAATCCTAAAATGTCACATTTCACATCTATTAATGGTTGGTAGTTCGGCCTCAAATACACTCAGTTGAATCAGAAGTTGGCATGCCGCTCAAATAAAAACATATCAATATTTTAAAAGTATCACAGAAAGTTTCACCCTTTAGTACCCTGAACATTAATCTGAGATCCAAGAAAGTAAGTATTAAAACACCCAAAACATGACACGCTCCACATTTAAGTGAAGGTCTATTCGCGTCTCTGTAAAACAAGTCTGTTATCATGAGATTATCTCATCTGCAAACCATTACAACCCAGCGCATGTAACTCGCCCTACTTTAGTTAATTGCCATCGGCTGAGAACGGCCTGTCAGTGCATGAGAACAAGCTCTGGTTTTTAAGAGTACCGTCACACGGATTCGAAGGCCAAAGCGCTCTCGTAAAGACCTGCGAGTCAATACTCGTCAGGTTCTTTGAAGTGCTAATGGTGTGGGATTGAGACGACAGGATTGTCTGACCCCAATCAGAGAATATCAGTGGTGCTTTTGGACTTCACAACGACGAAGAGGAAAACTGCAAATGCAGAAAAGACCAGAGTGTTTCTTCTTATCATTCAGAGCCAGCTCTCTGACACGTCATCAGTTGTAATTACAGTCACAAGAACAACGAGATGAGTAAAGTTTGTAAACAAACTTTAATGTTGGCTTGACAAAGCCTTGTTTGACCGCTTGAAAAAGCTTTGAAAAGCGTGAAGTTTGAAGATTTTACTCGAAGTCAATAACATTCTAGCAGGTCGCTAAAATGTTTAAACAAGTTGCTAACATGATTTAACATGCTGATAACGTTTTAGCACATTGGTAGCACGATTTAACGTGTTTCTAACATGTATTAGCATGCTTCTAACATGTTTTAACAAATTAAAAAGATTTAGCATGTTGCCACCACATTTTAACACTTTGCTAGCACATTGCTAGTATGTATTAGCATGTTGCTAATGTGATTTAGCACGTTGTTAGCATGATTTAACAAATTGTTAACATGTTTTAACTAGTGCTGTCAAAATTAGCGCGTTAATGCAGGTGATTAATTTTTTTTAAATATTTAACACAGATTAGGCGGAGCTAGGGTTGGCCACCCCACTCACAACTGCTGCTTCAGTCTCTTTTTTCTTGACAAGAATTGCGTTTATTTAGACGCAGAACGTCTTTATGAGCATATAAAACAGGAGACTTTTCAGACGCGCGCTCCACTTCACTTCACCTCAGCGCCATGCGCTTGTCAAACAAGCACGGAAAAGCTACAGGTGGCGATCAGCTTCAGTAGACCATAAGTGAACTGCGGTCAGATGAGATGTTGTCAGGCCATATGTCAATAAAAAATAATCTTCCTGTCCTGTCAGCCGTTATACTGTGCTCATAGCGTGTGCTCTGCAATTGCACACACAAATACGGAGGCGTGCATATTAAAGCGTGAATGAAATTACGGGCATGTGCAGATCCGCGACATGTTCAGCAGCGGCAGCTCTTAAAGTAATAGCAGCCAAATAACCTAATAACCCAGCTGCTGTGATGTCTGTTAATCAAAGAACAAAAGAAAAAAGAGGAAATCAATAACTTTTGTAGCTTTAAGGATTCATCTACAGTATATGTACAGTGGGATATGATTAATCCCACAATGTTCTGTGGGATTAATCGTGATTTATTTTCACAAATAAAATGTGCGATTAATTAGCTTTTTTTTTTTTATTGACAGCACTAGTTTTAACATGTTGTAAACACAGTGTTGACATGATTTAATGCATTGCTAGCATGATTTAACATTTTTAAGCATGTTGCTAACATGATTAGCACGTTTGTTGTCCAAGGATAGTTGCTTTGTCAAGCCAACATAATTACTTTCTTTGATTGTATACGAAGAACAAGCAGCACAGATCTGATGACAATATCAAAAAACAGATGAAAAAGAGATGTAGCGTCTGGACCAATCAGACACACCATTTCTCATTTGATTTAACAACAAAACAAGAAGAGATGTTAAGAACGTTGGGGGAGAAACAGTTGACCTTCATTTCATGTATGCGTTTGGTCCATTGGTTTCCACAAAGACGGTCACACGCTCTGGAAGAATGAAGAGCTTTGGTAAAACAACAAAACAACAACATGAAAGCAAAGAGCTCGTCTTCTAGAGTACTGACTCACAAAGCCATGTCTCATGTGATCTGCAGAGACTCTCATGGATTTATATTATGACAGAGATGGAGTACAGCACAGGAACTGCAACTGGAGACTCTGAGGTAAACGTTTATTGCTAAGAGGCTCCTGTAGGTCAAGTGGTAGAGCATGACACTCGCAATGCCGAGGTCAAGAGTTCAATTCCCAGGAAACACATGCTAATAAATGCACTGTAAGTCACTTCGGATAAAAGCATCTGCCAAAGGAATCCATGTAAACGTAAGTTTCCCTTTCATGGCTGGAGAGACGAAACTTTCCCAGTGACGTTTCACTCAAACATCAACTTTGTCCCAGATGTTCCTCCTCAAAGTGGTCAGATCTGGAGAAATAACATCAAGTTCATATTGAGATCCCAAATATCTTAACAAATCTGACATCTCTTCTAAAAATCTGTAAAAGTTTCCATTTCAAAAGATTTGAGGCAAATTTGAGCAAGATTTGAGAGTTTCGACTAGTAGTAAAATACCCTTTTAAGTGAACGGGGGTGATGGTTTTCTTGAAGCTGCTGCATCAGCTGCACATTAAGATCTTTATCACGCTCATTAAAGAAGCTTGTTAACCGTGATTCATAGATGACTCCCAAACAGCAGGACTGGAACCATCCGCGGTGGGAATCTGAGCAGGACGTGGCCTCGATCTGCTGAATCATCACAACATCTAAACAACTGGAAAAGCTGGAAAAGTTCTCAGCCATTCTCATGATGCTGAGATGGAGACTTTACACTGGAAAGAACAAGAAGGGCTTCTCCAATTTTTCATTGTTTGTCATCCGGATCTAGAGTGACACTTCAACCCTTACACTCTTAAAAATAAAGGTTTTAAAAGGATTGTTTTGCAGTGATTCCATAGAAGAACCATTTTGGGTTCCTTAAAGAACCTATCATGGAACAGTTCTTAAAAGAACTAGTTTTTGTCCGGGTGTGAAGAACATTTTAACCATCTGGTGCTCTATGGTAATTTTTGACCAAAAATGAAGTAAAATACGTGAAACACGTTTTTATTTTTATATATATATATATATATATATATATATAATTTTTTACTTCATCGGAATGGTACGAAACTAAGCATTTGCTTAGTAAATGAAAAAAAAAAAAGAAAGAAAAAAAATCATGGACACGATTTGAAAAGGTTAAATGGTCCTGAAAAAAAGTAGTCAAAATGGGAAATGGATTAAGTGGAAATGTTTGGTACTGCGCCCAAACTAACAAATCTCACTTTTTTTTTACATTTTTTTATATAAACCTCAAATTTGGAACACAACTTGTTTAGATTTATGACTTTGATTTTCTCACAGTGTTAGAGTAAAACATGCTTTGGAAAATATGTATTTCATATAAAATTTGAAAATATTGTTCTTTTTCATAAACTATACATCTATAACTTTTTTTCGTTTTCTTTTTTTTTTTTTCACTTCAGCATTAATTTGGCTTCTATGTCTTCTTTAAAAAAAATTTAAAGTTGGAAATTTAAGGTCTATGCTCAAAGTGGTTAACAGGTAAAAATGATTTTTAAATTCATTTTTCAAAATTTTTTAAATGATTATACGTTTAATTTAGTACAATAAAATCCCCTGAAAATACAAAATATTAAATGAAAAACATTGAAATTAAATATAGTACATTCATTTCATTGAAGTAAAAAAAAATATATATATTTTTTGACCACCACACAAGGAACGCCAGAGGTTTGATCATTTAAATAACCTTTGTCCACTATAAAGAACCTTTTATGCAAAGGAAAATTCCATGAATGTTCTTCATGGAACCATCAATGCCAATAAAGAACCTTTATTTTTTAAAGTGTAAGAAAGAAACATCTCTATCTCACAGACAGCAATAACATGAAATGGTGAAGAGGTGCATTTTGCTTCTAAGATTTCCCTCCTGGGAAGAAAAGTCTCCAATGACCTCACACCTGTCTCCTCTAGAGTATCAGAAGAGATCTCAACAACGTCTCAAACTCTGCTCTTAACTTTGTAGCTCTGTGACAACTATTTGCATTGATGGGATTTTATCCCTCAATCAACTCTACAGATACACTCTGACTGGCAACCCAGCAGGAAACAATGAAGTGATGGTCAAGTTCAGAAAGGCTTCCCGGGAGATCCGCCCCAGGAGAGAGTTCACACTCCTCTGTCAGCGCTCACACCGCACTTAAAACGACTCGGAGACATTTCACACGTCTACTGATAAGTGAAGGCCAACTCACTTCCACTTTATCCCTCTAAACCTGGATTTAGAGTATCTAGAGATTCCCTCATACAAAACCAACCTCTCCTATTACCTGCTGTAGTGTCTTGCCTTAAATCACGTTTTTAAAACAAACCAATGTACGAATCTCCTCCAGCTCGACTTGTGTGGTATAAAGTCAGGATTATTCTGAGGTTTTTATCTTCTCACCTGTGGTCCGTATGGAACGAGCACATGCCCTCGCTGACAGTAAACACTCGTTGGGTGCACAAGGCATCAGGCTCTGGGAGAAATTAGGAGCAACTGGACTAAAACAGTTCCGGGGGGGAGGAAGTGTGCGTTTACATCCACCATGCAACGCTCCTGCTGGGAACAGAACACTTCCAGAAGTAGAAACGCAGCGAGATACAGGTCTGGATGGAATCTGCAGACTGTTCTCATATTTTCTCCGCTAATTTCTTGGAGAAATCTGCGCAATGATTTCAACACAGTGAAATGTGTTAAACAGAGTGTTACAGGTAGTGGGAATTAGCTAAAGGAATTGCTCGTGCAATGTCGTTTAAAGGTTTCAACATGGTGAAATTAGTTAAACAGAACAATTAGTCAGGAAAACTATCAAATTACCTAAAATGCACCTGCAACATTTTTAAAAGGTTGTTTGATAATAATTAGAGCCCCCATTAGAAATATTTGCATTCGTGTACAAACCAGTACAAATATACAAAACAAGATATTTAGCACGACAAATCATGATTAAAAGCACTTTATCTACTACTGTTGCTCATACATTTGGTTGGTTGGTTTTTACCCTCCTTTTGTGTTGGTCAATTTGACCCAAATTTTTCTTTTTTTTCTTTTGTACAGTACTGTACTGTATTTCTTCTTAAAATTGGACTCGCTCTCATTTAGGGTGATAAGTGTGCATGAAAAGTTGAAATATGTTTTAGAAAGGCTGTACAAATGTTGGTGACATCACTATTGTTGTGGTCATATTGACTCCCATTGGTTTTCATGCAATTCGCCAAAAATCAACACTTTAAAAAACATCAAAAAGTCAAGTAAAAAAAAAAAAAGAAAAACTTTAAAATTTGAAATGTATTTTAGCTTGGCAAAGACTATAATATGAAATACATGATAATTTAAGAAATTTAGGCTCAAAGTTTACTCAAAACTGAAGACTTGTCTTCTGAATCATCCAGGGAAGCTTCGCTGTTTCCGGATATATTTAAGTTTAAAAAAGTCTGTGAAAGGATGTTTTGGTTGTTAGTTTTTTTGGATCTCAATTACTAGTTACAACATTGAAAATAAGTGCGAGCAACCCATTTTTGGGTTACGGTTTCAACCAACGGTTGGTCAATCTGACAAAAAGTGTACCCAGATACTCAGTACAACAAAAGAGTTAAACATTTATGCTTTAGAATGAAAAATAAATATAGCTTAGCAAGCACCACTTATAAAACATATGGGTGTAAGTGATAATTTCAGGACTTTGTTTGCCATTTAAACTTCTAAAGATGAAGAATGTGGGTGTCATTAGTATGATCCAATGAACTAAGACAGACATAAAAGCAATGTTTTGACACGCATGCATCATTGTCAAAAATGGCATTAACAAAACACTTTGCAATTGATTTACTTATAAAATCCTTCACGCAATGCACCAAACACAAATTCCCAATTGCCATGACCGAGATCCTGTTTCGATTTAAAAGTTATCGCGCTGAAGTGTTTCCCAACAGCAAAAGTGGCCAATTATCTCAGTAAAAATAGTCCTGTTGTTCTCGGCTGGCTCGATCCTCCTCACATGTCATCTATTATTCAACAGTCGTTGTTTTTGGACCGAGTCGAACGGCACAAATATAGCCTTGTGTTTGCCGGATTCGTCATCCCAGAGGCTTTAAACGCAGTGTATTGTGTTTACTATGATGACATATTTCAATAGTTCAATCGTAGACGCCACAGAACTTTCCACCCAACAAAAGTGGCGTTAGAAGGATTTTCCACTCTGATGTTACTTGTCAATACAGTACGGACTGTTTGCTGGCTTAGCGAACTGACATATTGTTCCTCTTAAAGACGCGGCTCATATTTGGCCTGGTTTAACACTGCTGATCTCAGCGCGAGCTGCTGAAAACTGCGCGACAGGCTCTGTGCTTCTCATGTAAAGTCTAAAGACGACACGGGCATATTCTGGGCTTTAGCAGACGGCTGGAGGCGACACAACGCGCCTGAAATCATTCACAGGTTTAGCATTAGAACAGCAGAAACGTCATTTTCCACCTAAAGTGTGTGTGTCTTCTGAGAATCCTTATTGTTCCCATGTGGGATCTATAAAGATTTCTCTCCATTGCCCTTTAGCCAAAGATGCATTACTGCACATAATAAAGAACATCAGCTGCGCGGTTATAAAAATAGCTGCTCTGTAATGTAAAGTATTTTGAGATGTTCAGCTTTTGAT
>NW_015627543.1:239253-253006 GCF_001515625.1 Sinocyclocheilus rhinocerous
TATATATATATATATATGGTCTGATTGGATTATATGTAGTTTGGGGTCAGTAAGATTGTTCTGTTTTGAAAGAAATTAATCAGTAAGGATGGATTAAACTGATCAAAAGTGACAATAAAAACATTTATAATGTTACAAAAGATTTCTACTTCAAATAAATGCTGTTCTTTTCAACTTTATTTTCTTTAAAAAAAAAAAACAATTGGAGTTTAAACAAAAATATTAAGCAGTACAACTGTTGACGACACGGGCATATTCTGGGCTTTAGCAGACGGCTGGAGGCAACACAACGCGCCTGAAATCATTCACAGGTTTAGCATTAGAACAGCAGAAACGTCATTTTCCACCTAAAGTGTGTGTGTCTTCTGAGAATCCTTATTGTTCCCATGTGGGATCTATAAAGATTTCTCTCCATTGCCCTTTAGCCAAAGATGCATTACTGCACATAATAAAGAACATCAGCTGCGCGGTTATAAAAATAGCTGCTCTGTAATGTAAAGTATTTTGAGATGTTCAGCTTTTGATTGACTGCCAGACGATAAAACCTGAACAGACTCTTAGATCAGCAACCAAAATGAGGACCAAAATGCATGCATATATATATATATATATATATATATATATATATATATATATATATATATATTTATATTGTTTTATATGTAGTTGGATTATATGTAGTTTGGGGTCAGTAAGATTGTTCTGTTTTGAAAGAAATTAATCAGTAAGGATGGATTAAACTGATCAAAAGTGACAATAAAAACATTTATAATGTTACAAAAGATTTCCACTTCAAATAAATGCTGTTCTTTTCAACTTTATTTTCTTTAAAAAAAAAAAACAATTGGAGTTTAAACAAAAATATTAAGCAGTACAACTGTTTTCAGTGTTGATAATAATGTATTTTTGATCAGCAAATCAACATATTTGAATTATTTAAAATATTTAAATATATTTAAAAGGAAAATGGTTGTTTTAAATTGCAACATTATTTGAATATTGTTTTTATTTGAATATTGTAATGCTGTTTTTACTGTATGTTTGATCAAATAAATGCAGTCTTGGTGAGCAGAGGAGACTATATTTAATTAATATCTCATTAATTAATAAATAATTAATAATTAGCCAAACAAAATGGGTCACAGGGCAGTTTTGAGGGAAAGGGGGGAAAAATACACACACACACACACACACATACATATATATATATATAGCCTACATATATACAGTATATAAATATTGTATGTGTGTGTGTGTAATATAAAGATATACACATACATACATTTTTATTCATGCAAATTATAAAATGCTATATATTTTAAACTATATCATTGCCTGTAGTTAAGACAGCACAATAAATAGCAACTTTTAAACGGGAGAAAAACATTTGTCTAATCAAACTCTACAGTATTTTGGCTCAAATTCATTTGTCACTTAGTAGAAGCTTGTCAAATTAAAACTACTCGATTAAAGTAAATACGACCCAACCACCTTAAAATACGGGTCCATTTGAAGTGAGAATAACTTGAAGTGAGTTTTTGTGAGCTGAATTCAAGAGCCATTTGGAAACAAACTTGTTGCATGTTGTTGAGCCTGCGTAGTTCATGGAAATATAAATGAGTTTCAGTGTTTGATTTGTTCGGCCCTCAGCGGTGACTATAATGACATGAGTTTGGGTTTCCGACATGAAGTCCGAGTAGAGAGAATCTCCTGACCTGTGCAGTCAAGCAGGACCTGCAGCTGACACGGGCTGAATTAACTCTCTGCCCGATGGCTATTTTTACCCCAGTAACAACAGGAACAGCTGAGCAGCTTGAGAACATGGAGGTGAAGGCCAGGCAGAAAAGATGGCATGAGGGAAATATTTCGATGGCATCGTAATCCTGTCGACTGACAGAGAGATCCATCATTTGACCAAGTTAAGATGTGTTGATCGCTAACACTATAAATAAATCTGTCGTTTAATTTTAGTATCAGTTGATACACTAACAAAATAAACAAGATTTATATATATAAAATTTATAAACATACATAAGTGACCCTGGAGCACAAAAGCATTCATCAGTAGCACAGGTATATTTGTAGCGACAGCCAACAACACATTGTATGGGTCAAAATTATTGATTTTTCTTTTATGCCAAAAATCATTAGGATATTAAGTAAAGATCATGTTCCATGAAGATATTTTGTGAATGTCCTACTGTAAATATATCAAAACTTAATTTTTGATTAGTAATATGCATTGTTAAGAACTTCATTTGGACAACTTTAAAGGCGATTTTCTCAATGTTTTGCACCCTCAGATTCCAGCTGTATCTCGGCCAAATATTGTCCTATCCTAACAAACCAAAGCTTATTTATTTCAGCTTTCAGATTGAATAAAAAAAATTGACCCTTAAGACGGGTTTTGTGGTCCAGGGTCTCTCTCTCTCTCACAGACACACACACACACACACACAGTGTGTGTATTAAATTGAATGATTTATTCAACATTAGTGCAAAAAATATGCACTCACCTTTGCAAATGCATTCACAACAAATTCAACTTTTGCATATAATAATAAAAATAATTTTCTGCAATTAAATTACATTTACATATATTTTGTTTAATATTTTATATATACAAAATATCATATTAATTCTTGTCAAATGTAAGCAACCTACAGTACATTTGGAATAATATACTTTTTGGAATTACTGGTGTAAGAATTATTTCAGTTAACTAATTATTGAACATTGGTTAGAAAATATGTGCTCGCCTATGCAAAGGTTTCCGCAACAAATTAAACTTTTGCATGTAAATTATACGCAAAGGAATTAAGAATTGGTGTACTTTTCTTAGATATAAAATGAAAAAATAAACCCCCACAGTATCCCAAAATACCCTATCAAACGCATTGCACCATGTGCATGGGCAAAAAAAAAAATCTTCATGTTTGGTGAGTTTGGGATGAATGGTATATAAAGTGAGGAATCTAACACAGCATCTTCAAAGCTTCTGGCACGTAGGTGAGACATCGAGAGACTGACATCACACACTGACGCTTCCCGTAACTCCAAACCATACGGCTTTATTAGATGGTAAAACTCTGCCAGGAACGGCACAGCACTGCTGCGGTTTGTGTCCGATTTCAGAGAATTACGCCAGATTCTGATGCTTCAAATGTCACAAAGCAATAAAGCACTGGAGGATGTGTGTTACAGTCATTTTACCATGGCAAAGAGATGTGGTTTTACAGCAAGTCATGTACGGCCTCTCGTGGTTCATATCGATGTAATAAAACCACAGCAACAACAGCATTATGATAAAACACAATGTTAAATCACTACAGTAATAATTATGATACAATAATTTTTTCCTGTATAATGAATAATGTCTACAGTAATGTTACAGTTGCATAACAATGTAGTAACTTGGCACAAAAATGTACATTTAGAGGATAATAAAGATGATAAACATATATGTTGCTGCATGTTTAAAATTATATTAAATATAAAATATTACATTATTATTTTGTTGTTGTTGTTGTTGCAATTAAATTACTTTGTGTTGTACAAAAATAAAATTGTAGATATAAAATGAAATTCTTGGCAATTAAATTATTAACAAACATTATATATATATATGTTTACATAACATATATACACAATTATAATTAATTAATTTTCAGCAATTAAATTAATATACATAAAAATTGATATAAGAATGTGAGTTAGAATTAATATTAAGATAATATTTTATATCTAATAGTTAATATTTATATAAAAATTGACCTAATTGTCAAGAATTATATAATATTTAATATATAATATATATCTATAGGCTATGATGTGATTAATGTGTGTAGATAGATAGATAGACACACAAACACATTTTTTTATTTAAAGGGGTCATATGATGCGATTTCAATTTTTCCATTTTTAGCAGCATCATATGACCCCTTTAAGTTACATTACACAGTCATATTTATACATGCATACATTTATAGCTACAAACACACAAAGTAATATTATAAAAGTAATATTTTAAAATAAAGTAATATGATATTAATTCTTGGAAAACTTAACTTTTTTGGAATTACTGGTGTAGCAATTTTTATTAAATTTAACAATTTGCTGAACTTTGGTGCATTTAAACTTAAAAATAAAATAAAATAAAATAAAATAAAATAAAAACCACCCTTTACATGTGGAGAAATCACTATAATGCACAACCTCTTGTGGCTTGTTGTTTTTTTTAACAATAAAAAAGTAAAAAACATGGCTTAACCAATCAGAATTTACAGCCAGAACTATTTGTTTTATAACAAAGATTCTCCTATGCTAGTCCAGATTTATAATTCATCACACTTTTTGTTCTGCACACACGATCGGATCAGAGTTTAGGCGTGTCGCAGTAATTACCGTGCAATTAGTTCAAGTTCATCTGCTAGCATAACAATCAGCGCTCTCTAATAACTGGTTTCTGCTGTCATTAGTAAGATCAGAAAGCCTCGTGGAATGTGACTGACGTGTGTTCACAGTTCTTTAACGACATGCTAATTGGAGCCTGCTAGCCGCTGAGGGAAGTGTGACATCTCTGTCCGAGGATTAGGCTCTCAGCTAGCGTCTTTGTTTTAGAGATTAGCTCTCTGACCTCGAACTGCTAAAGTGCGTCGCGCGATCACGGTCAAGTTAGCAGACACGCCTCTAAAGTACAGTCCTTTAGCTCCAGCGCTCATTAAAAGGACACACATGACCTCTTCAGCAAACGCTGGAGTCATATGCTGCCTTCAGATGCTCATACTTACGAGTTCAGAAGTCGCAACTATGATGTGATGTGCGCTGATGTGATTTTAGTCGGAAAAATCCACCAAGTCCTATATATAGGCTACGAAAATGAATGACGAAATAAAATCTCAAAAACTGCTGGCCACACTTACATTTAAATTACATAAGCTATGTTTCTTACTCTGTTTTAATGCGCATTTTGAAGTATCGCATCAGAAACGAGTGATGGAAACGGCAAATTTCGAATAAAAATCCCTTGATTCGCGAAAAAGTTTTCTCGCTCGCTTGAGGTGTTTTTTTATGGAAGCCCATTTCCGCCACTGAACAAAAAATAAAAAAGGTAATTGCGACTTTTTATCTCACAATTCGGACTTTTTTTCTCATAATTGCGTGATATAAACTCGCAATTGTGAGAAAAAAAAGTCAGAATTGCGGTCTTTATAACTCGCAATTGCGAGTTTATATCACGCAATTCTGACTATTTCTCAGAATTGCGAGTTTATCTCTCACAATATGACTTTTTAACTCGCAATTGCAAATTTGTATCACGCAATTACGAGAAAAAAAGTCAGAATTGTGAGATAAAAAGTCGCAATAACCTTTTTTTTATTTTTTTTTAATTCAGTGCCGGAAACGGGCTTCCGTCGTTTTTTGACTTGTGTGAAAAAGGGTTAATGCAAATCATGGAAGACGGAAATGCATTTGCCGAATAAATTCCTCCATGCACAAAAAAAAAAAAAGTTATGTGACTTTGCACTATGGGACGGCAAAACCTGACTAACCAGCGGACCGATCTCGTTCCATAGCATCTGAAATGTTGTTATGGTCATTTAGAAATGCCCGAGCAAAGTCTGTTGTTAAAATATTTCTGTATAATTGCCTCCCACAACGGTCTTACGCGACTGAGTTCCCAAACAGCTGGCATCCACCTCCGAAAGCAATGACCGCATTTATTTTGTTTTGTCTGCTCGCTCTGAGGCGCAAGTAATTTATTATATATGAAAATTATTATATTCAGTGGCTTCTCCTACTTTTCTTAGTGATTTATAGTGCCAGTTTATCAGGAAGTGACATTTTGTTCTCTTTGACTCATTGGATGGAATATTTTTTTGCAATATTCCAATTTTGCCATAAGTTAAATTCGCAACTTTGGATGGAAACCCGGCTATAGTCAAATCAGAAACAAAGTCTGACACGAACTGTCCCATAAATGCGGTTTCTTATTCACAAATAGCGTTTTTACCATTTAAAGCGGGACCAACTAATGCACTAATTCTTCGGTTACGTTAAAAATAAGTTGGTATTTTGACTAATTTCTCTTTTGTTTTGCTCTCTCTCTCTGTCACACTCAGTCAAGCTTACTTTCTTTTCCCTCTGTTTTGACTCTCTAAATAGCCAAAAGTCTACCTATATATATATATATATATTAGTGCTGGGCGGTATGACCTTTTGTAGATTTATTA
The DNA here is from genome assembly GCF_001515625.1 of Sinocyclocheilus rhinocerous. Classification (NCBI taxonomy): domain Eukaryota; kingdom Metazoa; phylum Chordata; class Actinopteri; order Cypriniformes; family Cyprinidae; genus Sinocyclocheilus; species Sinocyclocheilus rhinocerous. Next base: position 245,487 of record NW_015627543.1, read on the forward strand.
CCATTTTCTGAAGATGAATGTGTTATACAAATAATAAGCACAAACATCACAGAATTCATCAAATGCAATGAAAATACTCACTGATGCCTGTGTTGTGGTTTCCCCTCCAAAATGATGTCACTTCCTAGAGGATGTTGTCATTAAGGAACTGGCTTTTGTCAGCTAAAAATAAATAAATAAATAAATAAATAAATAAAACAAAAGGATGTAAAGTGATACTGAGGATATTAATGACACGGGGTAAAAAAAAAAAACCTATAAAGTAATTATAAATTAAAACAAAATCCATTTTATATTAAAAGAGATTAATCTAATTTCCATTATTTTTAAATTGTGATTTTAATGTTTTATTCAGTAAATTTCAGGGACAATCCAACCAAAAATGAAAATTCTGGCATCATTTACTCCACCTTATGTCATTCTAAACCTAAATGCATTTCTTTTTTCTGCAGGGTATAAACGCACAAACTACATTTTGAACATTGCTTGCTGTAGACGGGAAGTGTATGAAGTTTCTGAGCCGCAGTCATTAAACACATCTGCAGCGAAGCTTCATCATGCAAATACAAATCAGTAAATGTTTGGCATGTTCGTGTTTGCATTTTAATGATCTTGTTACATCTGTGACTTGCATGAACACCCCTAAATGTCCCAATAATGCTAATATATAACTGTATAAGTATGATGCTTTTAGCTTTTTTCAGTCACATTTTTTTTCATCATACCATCAGATATTTAAAGGGACAGTTCACACAGAAATGAAAATTCTGTCATTAATTACTCACCCTCATGTCGTTCCAAACCTGTAAGACCTTCGTTCATCTTCGAGACACTAAGATATTTTTGATGCATTCTGAGAGCTCTCTGACCCTCCCACAGACAGCAATGTAATTAACATGATCAATGATCCAGAAACGTAGCAAGGACATCGGTAAAATAATCCATGTGACATCAGGGGTTCAACTGTAATTTTACAAAGCTACGAGAGATAAACGTAGAAGCTCTCAGAATGCATCAAAAATATCTTAATTTGTGTTCTGAAGATGAACGGAGGTCTTACAGGTTTGGAACGACATGAGGGTGAGTAACTAATGACAGAATTTTCATTTTTGGGTGAACTATCCCTTTAAGCATGAATCTGTGCTGCCGAAGTACAGCTGTTGTTTGGGGGTTTTAGGTGATGGGTGATTTCACAGGTCAGGTCAGAGGGCTGCGTTTCCTCAGCGAGGCACGAGGGCTTTGCACCCTACCTGCCCTGCTGAACCTGCCCCGGGGCAACAATAGTCAGCCATGCGTTTGCATGTACATGCAGAGGCCTAGCGACCTATACAAATTCTTTTTGGGAAATAATGTTTTTATCAGAAGTAGCATTTTGCTTGACCAGCATGCTTTCGCATCATCGGTTGCATCAGCAACATGATTTAATTAATATCCATGAGCCAAATTTATATGCTTTAAACATATGAGCTCCTGCTTATGTGTGCGCGTGTACTTACGTGTTTGTCTGTGCACGGAGAGGACGTTTAACAATTCAGAGCATGAATCAAACTTCAGCATGAACCTCAGGCTGAACTCTGCTGCTGTGTGGCCTCAGGCAGGTGTACCATGACAGAACATGTAACTTCAATCTGCACTGCGATCTGGACAAACAAGAGGAAGACAATGAGAGACAGAATCAAGCGCTCACATCACTGTTCCTCCATTAAAACTGCTGCATCTATTAGACAAGTCGAGTTTGTTTCCAAGTAGTCCATAAAATCAAATGAGTTACTGACAATACCAGTGATAAACCATTAAAATACAAAGGCATATGATTATGCTAATTGTACTGTAGCATGGTAGTACCACGTATTTTGGACTTGTACCATGGTAATACCACTATATTCTTTAAAGTACCTATATGAGTAATATGAAAACACTACATTTTCTGGAACTATACTATGGTAATCATAACAATACCATTGTATTTCCATGTTTACTTGACATGCACCATGATAGTACCATGGTATTCTTAGAAGTACTTTGGAGTACCATGAAAATATCTTGGTATATGAATATGGTAGTCATTTACCATGGTGCTTAATATCAAAAATAAAAATGGATAATATAATAAAAAACAAAACATGAAACATTTGATTTAAAAAAATAAAATAAAACCAGCCAACCCAGTTGGGTGATCAGGATCAAAACAAAAAAGCAAAGCAAAAAAGCAAAGCAAAGCAAAGCAAAAAAGCAAAGCAAAAAAGCAAAGCAAAGCAAAAAAAGCAAAGCAAAGCAAAAAAGCAAAGCAAAAAAGCAAAGCAAAGCAAAGCAAAGCAATGGATCTGAATTCAAATTATGTGGCGACATTATACAGTGAATCCCAGGACTGGTTAATCAGTCCAGTATTCCACAGAACTGTTCTAATCATGGCTTGTTAATGGACAGACTTCACTGCATTAAATTGAATCATTGCCAACATAATCACCTCCAGACAGTGGAGAATCCATCAGGAGACGGTTACAGTAAGCGGAAGAGTCCAGGGGTTCGGCCTCGCGCTGCTATAGGGAATCTCACACCTCCTATAGAGGCTTCTGGGCCAGAGCAGAGTGAGGCAGAGAGATCATGTGACTGACGCTCATTCGAGGAAATCCTTCATTGAGTGCAGCGGGAGTCTACTTAAGTTAACTCAGAGACAGACTGCACGATCTGGAGCAAACATAACGCTCTTCCAGCTAACATTCTCAGAATGATCTGGCAAGGTTCTCTCAAAGTTATGAACAAAGTATTATGAATTATTCATTTTCAACATTCTTAACATTAAAAGGACAGCTCACCTGGAAATGAAAATTCTGTCATAATTTACTCTCAAAGGAGATATTTTGAAGAATGTTGGTAAGTAACCAAACAGATAACGGTAGCCATTGACTTCTATAGTATGTAAAAAATACTATGGAAGTCAATGGGTGCCATCGAGTGTTTGGTTACCAACATTATTCAAAATTTATTCTTTCGCAAGCAAATGAGGAGGAAAGAAACTCATACAGTTTTAGAATAACTTGAGTCTGAGTAAACGATGAAATAATTTTTACTTTGGGGTTTTTCCTGAAATATGTTGTTGGACATTTGTTTAACTTTTTTTTTTAATGTTACTACTTGTTTCAGAATGTTTACAGGACATTCAACAGTAACATTCCCATAATGTAGCAAAATGATCAAATAGAATGTTCCCCTAACATTTGCAAAGAAAAACTTTTTTTTAGAATATGAAAACTGGACGTTTTGAACGTTTACAGAATAGTCAGAAATAACATTTTCATAACTTTATAGGCCCTTCGTTCTGATTGAGATGAAGCCTTAAATCACAGTTAATTTTGGTTTGTCACGTTCAGGACCTGGTTTAAGTAGATTATACCGTAATAATGACAGACTCCATGAACAGTTGCACAGACTTTGTGACAACTTCAACTTTATATGTGACCCTGGACCACAAACCCAGTCATAAGGGTCAATTTTTCGAAATTGAGATTTATACATCATCCGAAAGCTGAATAAATAAGTTTTCCATTGATGTATGGTTTGTTAGGATAGAACAATATTTGGCCGAGATACAACTATTTGGAATTCTGGAATCTGAGGGTGCAAAAAAATCTAAATACTGAGAAAATCATCTTTAAAGTTGTCCAAATGAAGTTCTTAGCAATGCATATTATATAAGTTTGAATATATTTACAGTAGAAAATTTACAAAATATCTTCATGGAACATGATCTTTACATAATATCCTAATGATTTTTGGCATAAAAGAAAAATGGATAATTTTGACCGATACAATGTATTGTTGGCTATTGCTACAAATATCCCCCAGCGACTTAAGACTGCTTTTGTGCTCCAGGGTCACATATAAGTTTTTGCTCAAAAATATCTAGCAAGCTTCTTACTCGGTATCTAAAACAGAACTTGAGCACTAATCTGCTAAACTTCATCCTGAACACCACTCACTGCATCAATCCAGAAGCTTGAAACACAACTTTGTTTCCAGGTGGATTCTGGGAGGTTCAGTGTCATTGAACACTGTCAGCACTTGGGAGGTTTTAGTATGGATTTTGCCAAAATGTGTATGCTGAACAACACACTGTTGGAAGTGTTTATTCTTGCATACTGTATATGGTTCAACATGCTGTTTGAGTTAGTTTGTCCTGGAAATAAAGTGGTTATTGCACCAATTTAATTACATTTTTGGAGAATGTAATTTGTTGCACTAGAAACGGTAGGTCAAGGTGACCTCAAACAGTGTCCTCAGGCTGTACTTTGTACATCTGACAAAACGTGGTAGATTATCTGGGTTTTCTGTGCATGCAAATAGTAATATGCAAACCATGAAGAATACTGAGCACAAACCTAATCTCATGTTTGGAGGTGCTGCCACCTTGTGATGGAGAGGAATTATCACACAAGCACAGCCCTTAAGGGGATAGATAGTTCACTTTAAAGTATCGTTCTGTAATCATGTACTCACCTTCATGTCCATATATTTGGGAAAAACGTCTTAGTGTTTACTTTTTGTACATGCAAAGAAAGTCTATAAGGTCCAGTGTTGTTTGGTTCCCAACATTCTTCAAATTATCTTCTTTTGTATTCCGTAGAAAGAAAAAAAAATTCATACAGGTTTGTAACATCATGAAGAGTTTCATTACTGATTACAGAATTGACAACTTTGAGTAACTATCCTTTTAAGTCTAATGCAACAGCTATGCATGTTCAATCAGATGAAGATGAGAACAAAAAGTCTCTTTTTTTTGGCATGGTTTTAGGGATTTTGGGAGGAAAAGCTCACAAATCAAGGTTCAACAACAACATTGTTATTATACACTTGAGAAACAATAGATACAGAGTCTTTACACAAGATGAACAGCAATATGTTACTTTAACAACCTGAGAATGATGCACTGGATGATGCATTGTCTGGAGTACAAAGCTGACTCAAAACCCACCAAAAAGGAATACACTTTAGCCCATTTAAAACAAAAACAAAAAAACAAGGCAACGTGTGCACATCTTACCTGTTTGAAGGTGCTGCCATCTGGTGGTGGTGAAGAGTCATCACATAAGATAAGAACTGAAATGTGATTGGTTACCTGTGCAATAGTGACATCTACAATGCCAGAATGTTTCGGATAGATTTCAGCACATTGCCATGCAGTTACTATGGTATTACCGATGCCAACCTCCAATAAAAACAGAGTGTACTTTCAAGTGAAAGTGAAAGAACAAATACACGGGGAGCGTGAAATTCACAAAGTTTTGTTTTGGCGTAATACCATGAGAAAAAAACGTTTATTTACATCAAACATGTCATATTCAAGTGCTTTATACAGGCACGACAAAAACAGGCCTTGAGAAGCAGAAATAAAAACATTTTAAATAATAAAAGCAGAACTTTTTATGCTAAGAAAACTACTTAATGTAAAAGTCTAAAGTGAAGAGCATTATATAAATGCACTGCTTAGAGCACATTATAGAAATATCAAAGACGTACATTTCTGATGGATACTGTTGTCCATTCCAGCGTCTTTAGAAAATCACTTAAGACATTATATAGTAATGCTCCTCATTGTCTTAGATCTGCATCGCTATACTATAGCGGCTATAGCTAGAATTCCAGCTTTTAACCGTTTTCTTTAACCGCTCTGTGGTTTCCTATAGATTGATGGATTTAAATCTAAAAGTGCACAAGAGTCTCAACAAAAACGTTCCTTTGTATTTTTTTTACTGCCGATTTTATCTCAAAGACATCTAGTTTATGATCATTTCCTCAAACAATTTCATTTCTCTTTATATTTTGAACTTGATTTGAACGCGAACCAGAAGAACTGATTATTCTTAACGAATGAGTAGATGCACACTGTCATGAGATTTAGTAAATTAGTTGAAATACAAACACCTGTGGCCAAACCGCAACTGAATAATACATTAATACAGAAAATGTCACCTAAAACTGTAAATGATCTACAGCAATGCGTTTATACCGAACACGAGAGCAGCGACATATCAAAACTACATCACTTGCATTACAACTCTGGTTGCGACAATGTTAGAGCAGAAGCTCTATGATGTTGCAGAATATATAAATATGGGAAAACCAACAGCCCTGCTCCTTATCAACACGACGAAAAGACATGTTTGCGATTGTTGCAATCACACTGGCCACAAAAAAAGCCTAAAGTATGATGCCTAGCACTAATGTCGTCGATATTCTTCACAACACAACCTCAATGTCATAAGCAATCCTCTGGATTCTGGTGTTCAGCCTTTCGAAAGCATCTCTGCCAAGTTTCTTGAGGCTTTTGTGTATTTTCTTCTTCTGGTCCATGTTCTGATTGGTTTTATTCTTGAGTTTTGGACGGATTGGAGACCCGCGTTGCTCATGATGGACCCTCATGATGCTCCTCATTTGATGCTCCTGGCAGAAGAGAAGGCCACACACATTGCAGCTGTAGGTCTCCTCCTTATCATGGACGAGCTGGTGGCGTTTCAGGTTGTGGCGGGTGGTAAAGGCCCATTCACAGCGGTCACAGGTATACGGCCGAGCGCCCGTATGAACGCGCTGGTGCTCTGTGTGATGGCTGCGACAGCCGAAGCGCTTGCCGCAGAGCTCGCAGGGAAACGGGCGATCGCGGTCGTGGGACTGCATGTGTTTGTTCATCCGAGCGAGCGAGAAGGTGCTGACGCCGCAAACGCTGCAGGTGTACTCGTTGTGGTCCTGAAGCAGCTTTGCCACATAATTTGGTTTGACTTCTACTTTGTTATGCATCTCGTTCACCGTTTCAACATTTAATCTGGGTGCCTCAGGATTCTCCATGTCACACCTGCAGACAGAATGACTGGCATTCCTGTAGAGAAAACCAGCAACATTATGTATATATGCATATATGCACCTACTAAAACTTGAAACACTTCATGACTGTGTAGACAGACAGAGACAGACAGACAGACAGAGACAGACAGACAGACAGACAGATAGATAGACAGATAGATAGACGGCTAGACAGACAGACAGAGAGACAGATAGATAGACGGCTAGACGGACAGACAGACAGACGGCTAGACAGATAGATAGATGGCTAGACAGACAGACAGACAGACATACAGACAGACAGACAGACAGACAGAGACAGACAGACAGACAGAGACAGACAGACAGACAGAGACAGACAGACAGACAGAGACAGACAGACAGACAGAGACAGACAGACAGACAGAGACAGACAGACAGACAGAGACAGACAGACAGACAGAGACAGACAGACAGACAGAGACAGACAGACAGACAGAGACAGACAGACAGACAGAGACAGACAGACAGACAGAGACAGACAGACAGACAGATAGATAGATAGATAGACGGCTAGACGGACAGACAGACAGACGGCTAGACAGACAGACAGACAGACAGATAGATAGATAGATGGCTAGATAGACAGACAGACGGCTAGACAGACAGACAGATAGATAGATAGATAGATAGATAGACGGCTAGAC
>NW_015627543.1:253131-256887 GCF_001515625.1 Sinocyclocheilus rhinocerous
GACAGACAGACGGCTAGACAGACAGACAGACAGACAGATAGATAGACGGCTAGACGGACAGACAGACGGCTACAGACAGACAGAAAGACAGACAGACAGACAGACAGACAGACATAAATAGACAGACAGACAGACAGACGGCTAGACAGATAGATAGATGGCTAGACAGACAGACAGACAGACAGACAGACAGACAGATAGATAGATATATAGATATATGGCTAGACGGACAGACAGACAGAGAGACAGATAGATAGACGGCTAGACAGACAGACAGATAGAAAGACAGACAGACAGAAAGATAGATTGATTCATGGCTGATTTTTACAATGTACCCAAAACTCTGGATTTTCATACACAAGTGTGTATTTTTGAGACCAGTTTTTATGTTCATACAGCAAGTGTCACAAAAGTCACTAAGTTTTGTAGCATTCCAATAAATTATATAATAATGAATAATAATACAATTACTTTTTCAGTCTAAAATGACTACCAGAGTGTATAGCCTATTGTATTGTTGAATTTCACAATGTTTAATTGACTTAAGTAGCTTAAATGTAGTTGTGTAGCTAAACAAATGGATGAAAAGAGAGCCACTACAGCTTACCACAAAACGAATGAGTAAACCCATCTTTTACACTCTCATAAATTTAATTTAATAATGTAACACAGTACATAAATGCATCACAGGGCATGCATGACAGTTCTGTCGTTTTTGTCTATTTTCCCCGAGTTTTTACACCACATTTCAAATCGTGTGTTTAAAAGCTGTGGTGGAAAGGTTTAATCATGTTTAACATCATGCTCTTCACTAACACTGTCATCTCCCTGCTGCTAAATACAACTTTATTACTTGCACAATTGTTGGTTGAAATGAAAATTACTTGACAACTGATATTGACATAACATTTCTTGTATATTTTCCCCACAACAAATTCTGGAATGGTTTATTTCACTCTTTGTTTACGGTTTCATCATTTGCGGCGGGGGCGTTTAATTCTCATATATACATTACAACAACCACAAAGATGAAAGTACCATACCTTAACCTGTTAAACTGTAAGCTGATGTCGCTTTCACGCAGTTAATGATCAGAACACATTCAGCTGATCTCCCCTGTAAAGTTGAATGGATCTGATACAGACGGAGAAACCCACAGGACTCCACAACACTGCCCAGTTACAACAAGCGCGACAATTCAAGAGTTTCTAATGTGTTACATCTACGAAAAGTCCGAGCAGTAAGGCATGGTTAACACTCGTCGCATCCGCGAATTCGCTTGCTTGCAATCATGCGTGGGACAAAAACAACGCGTGTTTTTCTTCTTCTTCTTCTTCTTCATACAACGAACGGCTCATTTGAACTACAGCGTTGGTTTCCGGGCTTTGTGATATCACAAAGTGGCTCATTAGAATATCATTAAAAAGAATTCCCGCCTACAGAAATTGGAATGGTTGGGGAGGGACGAGGTTGTGGTTAGAACGCTTGGTGAGTGAGTGCATCAGACGAGACGATGAAGAAGAAGAGCTGCTGCAGAGTTATGTTCGCCAATCACAACGCACTGGGACAGCTAACCAATCACAAGACATTTTGTTTTTCGGAAGGTGGACCTTCATCAAAGCCGGAACTAATCGAGCCGTTTAACTCTTGCCTTTCTTGTATATTTCTTACATGATATAAAGATGTGCTTAATTGATTCCTCCTCCTGACATTCATCACTTAGTCCTGTCGGGTGTTTTCCTAAAACATGAAGAGTTTTGTTTAGCTTGCAATGTCCAATCCTCAGTCTATTTATTATGACTTGTTCCTTCCTTTTATTTCCCTTCTTACTTTCCATACCTAAGAAGGAAGGTCTTCAAGCCAAATTGGATCGAGTTCATGTTTATAATTCAATGGAATGCAAGGAGTCTATTGGCAAATGGACAGGAATTCAAAAGTTTTATCAATGATTCAGAAATAAAACCGGACATAATTTGCATCCAAGAAACTTGGTTGAAACCATCTTTAGATTTTATAGTTATCCTGTAGCTGTATCCCTTCTAGCCACAATCGCAAATATAACACATCATTACTGTATTTGTATTACTGTAAAGGTAGGTTTAGGGTTGGGGTAGGTGTAGATGTTGATAAACCATAATTTTACAGGTAGCATTTTTCGTTGTCAAATTGTACTACCCACTGTTTTAATGGGAGGTAGCAAAATCTGACAGGGTAGCACAAATCGACAGAACACCGGGACACACGGCATCACAGTATGGTAAGGGGCGTAACATTTCCTTTACACGCTTAAAGCATTCGGCCAATCACAACGCACTGGATAGCTGGCCAATCAGAGCACACCTCGCTTTTCAGAACGATGAGCTTTGTAAAAATCGACGCGTTTCAGAAAGGCGGGGCATAGAGGAGAAACAATAATGTACAGTATGTGGAAAATAATGTGTTTTTTGAACGTTAAACCACATAAACACATTTAATTACACCAAATAGGGCTGTAGTGGTGAGGGAATTTCCCTTGCGGTAATTTTGAGTGGCTCAATAGCGCGGTATGCGGAGGATTCATTCATTCAAAGAGACGTAATGAAACACGCTATTGAAATCATTTTAGAAATCATTTTTGAGCGCCACTTTAGAAGGCTCAGCTGACCAGCTATGCGTCGATGCTAAAACAGAGATTACGCTTTCCTTGGACATGACAACCTATTTTCACAAATATATATGACTCGGCCTGGAGGCCAGACGCAAGTAATCGCACGCGCTCAGTCGATCTCTCTCTCATTCACTGTCTGTTTAGGCTTGTTAAGTGCAAATCTACGGAGCCTCTGTACAAATCAGCATGGTACACATTATGTTATCATTACTAACTTGTTTAATATTCAGTCCACATGCATGAAGTGTAAAACGAGAAGGGCATAACCTTACGAAAAAAGAAAACACGCAAAAATCGTGGTTGCTGCGGTTCTTGCATTCCTCTGCGGTTTGCTCATCAATAGCGCGGTATTGAGATATTGCGGTTATCGCGACAGCCTTAACATCAAATACACAAAATAATGTTCTTTTTAGCAGCATCATATGACCCCTTTAAGAATACACATTAACTCATTTGAGCTAGGGGTTAGCCAGCTTACATTTGATTTACAGTTACTGCTATCATATAAATACACTATAATAAATATAAAATGAATTCTACATGAGTCACATTTAATTTCCGACAACAAATATTTTAGGAAAATGTATATTTACTCAAAATTATTGCGCTATTATTCTATTGCGTTCGTCTGCAACGCTCATTCACTCGTGTAAGCCTTGCCCACTCCTGACAGCAAAATGGATATGTTTTGCATTAGGGCTGTGCAAAAAAATCGAATGCGATTTTCATACGCATCTCGTCAGTAAAGCCGCTCCTGTGATTAGTAGTAAATCGCCAGCACGTGCTTTCAAATGGAGCGGCATTTACTACACAGAGCCGTAGTTCACTGACAAGCTACACAAAATCGCGTTCAAAATCGCAGGCGATTTTTTTGCACAGCCCTACTTTGCATGACTTTCTAACATTTACAGAGGAACAATATAACTGTGCTATGTCCGTTATGCACTGGGGAAAACAACATCTCAAATGCATTAAAGGGGTCATAAGATGCTATTTAAATTCTTCCTCTCTCTTTGGAGTGTTACAAGCTCTTGGTGCATAAAGAAGATCTGTAAAGTTGCAAAGACTAAAGTCTCAAATCCAAAGAGATATTCTTTATAAAAGTTAAG
>NW_015627543.1:256999-261208 GCF_001515625.1 Sinocyclocheilus rhinocerous
CTTGAGGTATTCGGTCAATCACAACGCACTGGATAGCTGGTCAATCAGCGTACACCTCGCTTTTCAGAACGATGAGCTTTGTAAAAATCGAAAAAACGCGTTTCAGAAAGGCAGGGCATAGAGGAGCAACAATAATGTACATTATGTGGAAAATAATGTGTTTTTTTAACCTTAAACCGCATAAACACATTGCATTACACCAAATACACCAAATAATGTTCTTTTTAGCAGCATCATATGACCCCTTTAAACAACACAAATATATTCGCTATTTGCCATGGTGGATCGATTTGATCCATGATCGTCATTAAGGGCTGCTTAAGAATAAGCGTGCACATCAGATTATCTTGACTCACTGAACCTGAATCAAATTAGGATTAGTGAGATTGCGTGAATTTAAATGGTCGTTTATGAAACTGCTTTAGTCTCGATTGATTTGTTAGGTTATTTCAAGTCAGGTTTTGGACATAAATCCCCACTTTTCTTAGCGTCTTTTATGAAACAGACCCCGGGTCTGTCTTTCTTTCTTTATTGGTTTTATCAGCGGGCTGAAGATCTACAGCGCCTCCTACTGTGTAACACCGTATCCTTACTACTCAAGCAATTTGGGTGTCCACTAGTCTCACGTAGCCAGACCTATAGACTGACGGTCTGAAGGTCTGGAATTCATGGCAGCTTTCTTTGGCCAAGGCCCGCACATGAGGCCGTTTGACCGACATGTCAAACAACCAATCACAGTTCGTTTCGTTCATCGTCACGTTTCAGGGCGTGGAAATGTCGCCACAATAACAGACTCTCTGTAAAACTCTCGGACATATTTTAAAGATTCTATGCCACGAACTTTAAATATTTCACATACTTTTGAAAATCCAGCGTTTAGTTGATCCTGATAAGCGCTCGTCATCACAGTTGTAAACACGATGGCTTTCTTCTTTCGTGAGGGAGTTTGGCGTCACGCCATCTTTGTTTCCAGGCGGAACGTTAAAGAACGCGACAAGCACGTCTACCGGAAATCTTGTATAATTCAACCAATCCGAACGACGATTTCGAAACTCCTGAAGTGTTTCCACTTTTGTGTGCCATATGCATTAGACGTTTAGCCAACGGTCCGTGGGCGTGACGTCTGAGGCTGAGACTAGGTGTCCACTAGACGCGACGCGACACCGCGACAGAAACAATCAAATATCACAGCCAATCAGAAGCGTGTGTGGGCGGGCTCTCTATGGAAGCGCTCTGCACTCACAACGACCTGGATAAGTTTATAATCTAATTCGTAAATATTAAACCTTTTTAACATTATTAAAAGTACATACTGAGTTACTGATACCATGTTATGGAATGCACTCTGTTCGCAGTGAGTTCACAGTTTTAACGTACATCTTTGCTTTAATTTATTTTCGAGATCTGACTGTTGTTGCTTTAAGTATGGCTATAAATGCCACGCAATATGATAGTCAAACTCACATTAGACACTTTTAACATTGAATAAAGCACATAATCTGTACCTGAGATTATTTGTTGTTCCAGCAACGACGTCGCGGAAATAGAAACCGTTTCTAAAATAGAAATTTCATGTGTCGCCATGCGGCTAGTTAGGACAAAACCTCTGATTAACATGAAAAAGATACATTTATCGCATGTCGCGGCATTGCGTTTAGTTAGGACACCCCTGTTGAAAAAACCAGCATATGCTGGTTAGGAATGTTTTGACGCTGGGATGCTGGTTTAAGCTGGTCCTTTGCTGGTTTATGCTGGTCCTTTGCTGGTTTAAACTGGTCCTTTGCTGGTTTAAGCTGGTCCTTTGCTGGTTTATGCTGGTCCTTTGCCAGCACATGACCAGCATAAACCAGCAAAGGACCAGCAGGTACGGTGTTAGACTGAGAACAAACTACATTTATTCAGGATAAATACTAATGAATCTTACTTTTATGTTTAAAACCCTCACTGACATGTTTCTGCTATGCGACCAGCACTACACAATTGTTTTATGCTCCTTTGAGCTCTTTCTTTTTTGTGATTTTATTGAAGGGTTGCACCATCTGTGTTGCACTGAGAATCGACACTATTGTTTATGAGAATTTCATAAATTCAGTGATAGACTACTGAATCTTTTGTCTGCTTAAAAGTCGAGTTTTTGCGTATTATTTACATTCTCACATAAAAAAACTAAACAAAAGCAATACTCACATATTGTAGCTAGATAAACCAAGAGATTCTCCTCAGAGTCAGACTGACCGTCAAAACCGTTAAAATTTAAAAGGCTGAGATTCGCGCTTCAAGACGTGACGTGTTGACTCGTACAGTGGTTGTCCAGGCAACTGAAAACATTTTAAATACTAGGGGTGGATTTGTATGAAAACCAAGTTTGTGTGTGTGTTAATGCGATTAAGGTCGTTAAATGGATTTAAAAACACGTTTAAGTGTTTGCTCACTCAGCAGAGATAAATTAGAAACCATGATTATAGGCGGAGCTGCTGTATGACATCACTGCAGGTTAGTGAAATAATTAAGTGAAAGTGAAACTAAATTAAACAGATGAGCTGGAAGTTTTTAGAAACATCAACCTCTTTATTCAAACACTGAAACTATTGATCACATCTGATATTCATTCATAGGTAAGTGATCCAAGGAAGAGCTTGTTCAGCAGTTTTGAACTCTGAAGTAAAATCAGAATTAGAATTGACTGTAAGGTTTTATGTGTGCTCTAAGTTCAAAACCTAAAGATTAAAGATTTAATAAGAAACAAAGTACATGAACTTAAGACAGAATGGACCAATAAAGTCCAATAAAAACTACAAATAAAACGCAAATATATTATAATACATTACACCTGGTGTTTGCAGGTATTTATTTTGTGGTGAGGTAAGTTTTGTAAGCTAATTGTTTATATAAAAAATATAAATTTAACCCTTTTTGTTGTTGTCTTTCATATATAGGAGGAAACTTGTATTATAATGTTGTTGTAAAGACCTGTTTCATACACATTACATTCAGTTTCAGTATTGTAATTCTAATTAGCACATAACTGACAATCAAATACTTTAAAAAAAAACAGCAATTATTAGTTTATTTTTTATGTAGGATCTCTGTAATTTCAACTCCAAATATAAAATTCCCTCTGTTTTGTTACCTTTACCACTGTATGCAATTAAACATGGGCACGGATATAACCATGAACTGACCTTCAGTTTTTCGAAAAGGGAAATTACCCAAAGTTAACCCACAAGTTAAACCAGTTTACAAGACTGAATACTTATATTGTCATTACTTATCTTTTCAGTCATGGCATCCTCCAGTGGTCCACTAAATGAGGAGCTCCAGTGCTCCATCTGTCTGGATGTGTTCACTGATCCAGTCACCACTCCATGTGGACACAACTTCTGCAGAACCTGCCTGAACAAGTTCTGGACAAACACACAGACCTGCTTCTGTCCATCCTGTAAAGTAACATTCAGCAAAAGAACTGATCTCATGATTAATACAAACAGGGGCACCATTATGGGGGGGAAGGTTACGATGATTCAAAGAGCCCTGGTCAGAGAGGTGGACCCCGGAACGCAACCTCTACTGGGGGGTACAAACCAACCCACGCTCCTCCGAACGCAATCTCTACTGAGGGGGAAAAACAAACCCCCGGTCCCGCTCCCCCGAATCCGATCTCTAAGGGGGAGAAACCAACCCCAACTCCCCCGAATGCAATCTCTACCGAGGGCCCAAGTCAATATGACATTCAGAGGGCCCAGAAACCATATTGGCACCCCTGAATACAATGCTGAGAGTGTTGCGGAACACTTTAAGGAGAAGCTCAATCTAGGAAGATCTGAAGTGTTGTGTGACATCTGTGATGAAAGAAAGCAGAAAGCCGTGAAGTCCTGCCTGATGTGTCAAAGCTCTTACTGTGAGACTCACCTGGAGCCTCATCACAGAGTCCCACGGTCACAAACATAACACTTTAAAGGCCAAATTAAATGCCTCTTTTTTGTGCGTTGACATGTTGAAGAACATGTCCCCCAGGGTCCGCATAAAAAGGGTGGTCTGGGGCATGGTTCATGTGAATTCCTGTACGGTCCGTTTCTGATGTGAATGCAATCTTATTAAATCATGGAAGTGAACCGCTATTAAAGATGTATGAATGTGTATTTAAGTGTTTACTCACTCGCTTTCCTGATAAGCATGACTGACGCGCTGCAGCAGAAAAAAAAAAAAAAA
>NW_015627543.1:261344-261680 GCF_001515625.1 Sinocyclocheilus rhinocerous
ATATATATATATATATATATATATATATATATATATATATATAATTTCAGCTCACAGAGAGTGACTCCCCCATTATTTTGAACTCTTTTCATTACAGTCCGGACAAATAGTAGACGAATGTGCCATTCTGTTTTGGCATTTTGGAAATTAATCAATTTTCAAAAAATCAGAAGTACAAAAATGAAGCGAGCAAACATCCATTCATTTTGCGATATTCTGCAAGTAATGGGTAATCAGCTGCCACTCTGATGACGCAACCGTACAGTGGTTCAGAACAAAAAAAAAAAAAACCGGTATGAATACAAAACCAGGGGGGACGGTGGGGGGAAGGGGGAG
>NW_015627543.1:261717-262661 GCF_001515625.1 Sinocyclocheilus rhinocerous
CGGTATGAATACAAAACCAGTGGGGACGGTGGGAGGAAGGGGGAGCAATCGAACCCGGGTTCGGACCAAGCAATCAAACCCAAGTGTGAAAGCACCCTAAAAGATACAAAACAACCATTTTGAATTCATGGGGTTTTAAATTGGTTTCCATATTCAACTTTTTGTCAAAAGATGGAATGCTAAATTCAGTCATAAATGTCTTCTTCTGTTTATGTGCAATCAGTTGGTTAAGAAAAATACAGACGTGCAGCAGATGATCCAGAACAAAATGAAGAAGATTCAAGAGATCCAACACTCAGTAGAACTGCGAAAAGTAAGTGGAAGTTAAAAAAATGTCAAACTGATTATGCATTATAATATATTGCTCAAAAAAAAAATTATGGGGACACTTAAATCACACATTTAAATCAAGTTTAACATCTTATACACATTGTATAATTTGTTGAGAACAAAATGATGTGACAATTGTCATTGGAAATTAAAATCATCAACCCAATGAGGGCTGGATTCAAAATCACACTGAAAATCAAAGTATTTACAGGCTTGCATGAATTTGCAAGCCACTCATGAAGTAATTGGCTCCCACATGCCTGTATGCACTCCCGACAACGTCTAGACCAGTGGTCTCCAACCTTTTTGTGAGTGAGGGCTCCCTGAAGGGATAAAATTGTCTCAAGGGCTACTTGTTTGATATACTCCAATATATATATATATATACTGTGTATATATACTGTGTGTGTGTGTATATATATATATATATATATATATATACACACACACACAGTATATATACACAGTATATATATATATATATATTGGAGTATATCAAACAAGTAGCCCTTGAGACAATTTTATCCCTTCAGGGAGCCCTCACTCACAAAAAGGTTGGAGACCACTGGTCTAGACGTTGTCGGGAGTGCATACAGGCATGTGGGAGCCAATTT
>NW_015627543.1:262699-263274 GCF_001515625.1 Sinocyclocheilus rhinocerous
CTTTTTTCTTTGTCCTTTGATTAATAGACATCACAGCAGCTGGTTATCAGGTTGTTTTGGCTGCTATTACTTTAAGAGCTGCCGCTGCTGAACGTGACGCGGATCTGTCACGCATCATATTTTCTCTCAACTCTTTTTACCTTTTCTGACCCACTTCAGATCTTAAAGTCTCTATTAAGTCTGACGAATTAAACCGGGTGTGTTAGATGAGCGAGACAGTGCTGGGCTGCTCCAGGACAGTTTTGAAAACCATTTCAGAGACATGTTCTTAAATGTGACTCATATAAAATATTTCATAATTAAATTCCACAGAGGAGCTACGTTTTAATTTAGGGCCCCGTGAAATGCATTTTATTTTTCCCTAAATTCTGTGTTTTCCATTTGATAAGAGCACGCGCTGCAAGAACAGTACCGTTTCTGCGCTCGCTTGACTCGCGCCTGGCGTTGAAGTGAAGTGGAGCGCGTGTCTGAAACGTCTCCTGTTCTTAGTCGTTCTGTGACTGAATAAATGAATTTCTTGTCAAGAGAAAAAGTGACAGAAGCAGCAGTTGTGAGTGGGGTGGCCAACCCTAGCC
>NW_015627543.1:263291-270667 GCF_001515625.1 Sinocyclocheilus rhinocerous
CTTAGTTGTATGACATTCCTTAAAAATAATAATATTATTATTATTACTTTGAGAATTGCATTGTACTATACAGTAGTAATATATTCAGTCATAATTTCAAGTTAAACCGGACTTTTATTTTGACGGTTTGTCGTGAAGGTCTTTCAGTTTCAGTTTCAGCGTGTATTTGACGGTACTCTTTCTCAAATGAAACGGCATAAAGCTGGTGAAGTGACTCTCAGAGCAGCTCTGAAGATGAAGTGCATGTGTTTATGTCTTCATATATTGAGACGCAGACGCTGAAAACACCGCGAGTCACGTGTGTTTGAGTTTGTGTATCAGATGAAAACTACTCCACGCATTCACAAAGACACACAAAACATGCAGACTTATTAGCGACATGCACTGACTGGTTGCTGTAACATTTATTTCTGTTGTGTGATAGGATTTTAGATTAATCAATATTGAGTAAAAATGTCCAGAGCTTATCATCATCATTAACATAAAATGTATTATAATCTCGATATGATATCATTTATCGCCCTGCGCTAATTTAGGCTATTTATAGAACGTGCTTGGCGGGCGACTCAAGAGACTCCATGCGGGCTACCAGGTGCCTACGGGCACCACATTGGTGACCACTGGTCTAGATATTATCCTAATGAGATGGAGGATGATGTACTGGGGTATCTCCTGCCAGACCTAGATCAGGGCATCAAGTCAAGTCACTATTATTTATATAGTGATTTTTTACAATGCAGATTGTGTCAAAGCAGCTTTAAATTATTAAACAGGGAAAATAGTGTGACAAAATAATGTGCCGTTCTCCTATGGCCAGACGAAACCATTAATTCTAGGCTGCAACAAAGTCAGATTGTGCAGAGGACTCATCTGGTTCCCGTGGCCTTGTCCCGATGGCCGTCTAGGTGACGAGGTCTTCGGAGGGGATCTATCTCTGGGGCACATCTAGTTGACATGGCTGCTTCAGATGCTCCGGTACATAATGTCCCAGAGGTCCTCAATTGGCAGGTCTGGGGAATGCGAGGGCCAGTCAATGGCATCAATGCTTTCATCATCCATAAACTGCCTACACCAGGGGTGCCCAAACTCGGTCCTGGAGGGCCGGTGTCCTGAAGAGTTTAGCTCCAACCCCAATTAAACACACCAGAACCAGCTAATCAAGCTCTTACTAGGCATACTAGAAACTTGAAGGCAGGTGTGTTGAGGCAAGTTGGAGCTAAACTCTGCAGGACACCGGCCCTCCAGGACCGAGTTTGGGCAGCCCTGGCCTACACACTCTGGCCACATGAGGCCAAGCATTGTCATGCAGCAGGAGGAACCCTGGGCCCATTGAACCAGCGTAAGCTCTGACAGCATTAGCTAGCACATGGAGGTCTATGCGACCTCCATCAACCATCAGCTCCACTCCGGGTTCACCATTTCCCGCTCCTCACTCCACTCCTCACTCAACTGATCAGAAACGCCGCTCCGCCTTCGCTCCATGACAAAATTTGCAGCTAAAGTATTTCAGTATGTTTTAAAATATCACAAAGTTCTGTTGAGAATTTATATTAAATGAAAAATAAAGACATAATACTGAAGAATAGTTTTAACGTGGTTTATTGGAACATTACAATTAGCCCAAGTCTATATTAAATGACTGTTTAACTCACTTGTCTGTGCAGCGTCTCTACTATGACGAATAGTTACTTTAGAAACAGAAAGAATATGCTGTAACTTTTCAGTTTTTAAGCTGATAAATCACAGGACAGCATTAAGTTTTCTGCACTCCTGAATGTTTATATATGCGCGAGATCTGTACACTATGTGCGAGCTTGTGTGTTGTGTACACACGTGCAGTAATGTATCAGCACATTAGTTTAGAGCGGAGATTAACTATCTGTACATTAAACTGTTTAAAACGTAAATTCACCCAATCAATATTGAATATCCACAAATAAACATGCTTAAGATATAACCTCCCGCACTCGTCCATCACTATCATTATAACCTTCACCTTCTTTCTGATTTGCGTGATCCACATATCTGTCAAGCTAACCAATGATGCTTAATGTGTGAATTCTTGATAAAAAGCAGTTATATTATGGGCTGCTGGCATTAAAGGGTTAGTTCACCCAAAAATGAAAATTCAGTCATTAATTACTCACCCTCGTGTTGTTCCAAAACCACAAGACCTTTGTTCGTCTCTGGATATAAGATATTTTTGATGAAATCTGAGAGCTCTCTGACCCTGCATAGACAGCAACATTACTGAAATGTTCCCAGGTCCAGAAATGTACAAGCATTGTTTACATGAACCGGAAGCAAGCGCATGCGTCGTGATACTCTCTCCACAATGGCAGCGCACTGCTGCAGACAGGCTGAGGAGGAGAAGAATTGTTGAATAAAGTCGTTATTTTTGTTTTCTTTGTGCACAGAAAGTATTCTCATAGCTTCATAACATTATGGTTGAACCCCTGACATCACATGGACTATTTCATCAATGTCCTTGCTTACTGAAATGTTCCCAGGTCCAGAAACGTACAAGCATTGTTTACATGAACCGGAAGCAAGCGCATGCGTCGTGATACTCTCTCCACAATGGCAGTGCACCGCTGCAGACAGGCTGAGGAGGAGAAAAATTGTTGAATAAAGTCGTTATTTTTGTTTTCTTTGTGCACAGAAAGTATTCTCATAGCTTCATAACATTATGGTTGAACCCCTGACATCACATGGACTATTTCATCAATGTCCTTGCTACGTCTCTGGCACTGGAAACATTGCAGTTGCGTTGCTGTCTGCAGGGTCATAGAGCTCTCAGATTTCATCAAAAATATCTTAATTTATTTTTTCCGAAGATGAACGAAGGTCTTACGGGTTTGGAACAACATGAGGGTGAGTAATTAATGACTGAATTCTCATTTTTGGGTGAACTAACCCTTTAATTGTGCACGTGATGGAGTGCTAGTTGAGCGCTCTCTGAGCAAAAAATCCACTCCTCGCTCCACTCACATACTCTGAACCTGAGGGTGCAGGTACTGCCTCTGGCTACAGGTAGTAAGGAGGACCTTAACAAAACACAAGACTAGAGACAAATCAGTCAGGAACAATAAGAAGAGAGCAAATGTCTGTGGCCATCACCTGCAAAACCATTCCCTTTTTGGGGGTTGTTTTGCTGTTGCCTCTCCAGTGCACCTGTTGTCACTTTCATCTGCACCTAAGCAGGATTCTGGAAACTGATTCACAATCACTTTATACTTCCTAACTGGAGCGATTAATATCCCTGAAGTTAAATTGATGATATACTGTGATGATTAAGTGTTCCCTTAATTTTTTGGGGCAGTGTATTTCAATCTTGTTTCAATTACATGTCACATAACACATGGTCTATAGATGATGAGAACATTTTCATTTTGAGTGCACCCTTTAAATATATAGTACATGAAAACACATAACATCCTGATAACTGTTTTCATTGATTAGAGGAACACAGAGAAAGAGAAATCAGCCAGTGTTGAGCTCTTCACTGATCTGAGTCGCTCCATTGAGAGATGTCAGTCTGAGCTGCTGAAGATGATGGAGGAACAGCAGAAAGCAGCAGAGAAACAGGCTGAAGATCTCATTAAAGAGCTGCAGCAGGAAATCACTGATCTGAAGAAGAGAAACTCTGAGCTGGAGCAGATCTCACACACCGACGATCATCTGCACCTCCTACAGGTCTGTCAACATCTGTCTCATCACTGAGAATGCAGAATATTATTGGTCAAATGCTCTGCTGACAAACCTGATGAGCTGTTGTAAGCTACATGGTAATATAAAGATCTAACTTTACTGTAGGTTCTAAGCTTTAAAAATCATACAGAATTGAAAGAAGCCATAAATCACATTAGCCAAATGAGTTAAGGTAAGATGCTACAGACAAAAACATTGTAAAACACTTTTATGTTTATTCAGTGCAATGTATCTATTTGCATCTGTAGAATTGTGTTTCCTTTACAATACATGTTTGAAGGCTGTGATTTTTTTTCTGCACTGAGCAGTTTTATTTTAGTATCATTCAGATACTATTATAGTTTAATAATATTTTAAATTAGTTTTTATTTTTATATTTTTTGTTTTCATTTGAATTGTTTTAGTAATTTTGTTTATTACTTTTGTTCGTTTTGTTTCTATCCATATTCTGAAGAGTTTTACAGAAGGTTTGTCCATATACCTGATTTTAAATGACATTTTATTCATAAAAGCATGGTGAAAAGGTATTTTCTTCTGGCAGTTGACAATATTTATGGAATGATTAAAATGGAAAACCAAAATCTCATTTGTAAAATCCTTTAACTCTAACATGTCAATAATATAAAACAAGAATTTGGAAGCTAGCTTTATCCATTGTCCTCAGATTTCTGTTCTGGATTATTAATGCAATTTAGTGTATATTTGTTTAGACAATGCATCATTTGCATATTTAAATATTTCAGAAAACTTGTAATACAGATGATATTTGCAGTTCTTTGGGGGACCCCAAAGCTGATATCCATACTTTGGATACCCTAATCACCTGCGGTGTCTTACCTTAATTGTGGTAGAAAGCTCTTGCATAAAAACATTTTGAATGAATGAATGAAACATATTTAATTAACATAATTAAAAATAGAAAGGAAAAAAACATATTTAATAGTCTTCTCTCTCCTGCTGTAGATGTACTCATCCCTATACAGTCGTCCACACATCAAGAACTGGACTGAGATCAGTATTGATACTGATGTGAATGTGCTCCCTCTGCATAGAGCTCTGACTCAACTGAAGAAAACACACAAGGCTCTAAATAAAAAACTCAGTAAATCAGGTATGTGAATCAGATACAGTGTAGAATTACAGTGCTCCTATGTCACAATACCTGTCTTTGGGACTTAAAGGGATCATATGATGCGATTTCAAGTTTTCATTTCTCTTTGGAGTGTTACAAGCTGTTCGTGAATAGATAAGATAAGATAAGAAAGTTGCAAAGACTAAAGTCTCAAACCCAAAGAGATATTCTTTATAAAAGTTAAGACTCGTCCACACCCTCCTAAAACACCTTGTTTAAACACGCCCCCACATGTCTACGTCGTGTGTGCAACGCATGTTTCCTGAACCTACAATGCCGGCTGTTCTGACTCACAGCCTGTAAGTACGTTTTCATATTTAAAGGATTTGCCACTGATGATTCAAACGCGAGTTTTGAGCAGTGTAGAGTAGGGCTTGTTGTTTGTCATTTCTCCGATCACAAATGCAGACATGGTTTTATGTTTACGCGGCACGATGCAACGCAACGCATAAAAAGACAGTATAAGTCATTATAATCAGTAATTATGTCCCCACTGGATGCAACGAATGCCTCGTTTATAATGGGTTTTAATGTTTTTGTCTCGTCGCTCCGGCCGAACAGGGCATCACAATATGGTAAGGGGCGTAACATTTCCGTCACACGCTTGAGGTATTCGGCCAATCACAACGCACTGGATAGCTGGCCAATCACAGCACACCTCGCTTTTCAGACCGATGAGCTTTGTAAAAATCAAAGCGTTTCAGAAAGGCGGGGCATAGAGGAGAAACAATAATGTACAGTATGTGGAAAATAATGTATTTTTTTAACCTTAAACCGCATAAACACATTTTTATTACACCAAATACACCAAATAATGTTCTTTTTTAGCAACATCATATGACCCCTTTAAGTAAAAGTAAACAGTTGGGAAAGAAATCGAATGTGTATCATGATAGTGGATGCACTGTCTCTTAAAGTGACCGCGCCTAGTTTACTAGCTGCTGTCAGTGTCCTTAATGTTAATCCAAGAAATTAAATGGAAATCCCTCACAGCTCTTTACTGAATTACTTTGTAGATTTAACAAGAATTAATCTATATTTATGTTATACAGTGAAGACTATGCAATGCTATTTTACATTTGATTATTCAGTTTCTGTACATGGACACCTACAAACTTGAAAACTTAAACATTGTTTAATTTGCATCTTTGCTCTATTTATTTATTTGTGCTATTTACACAATTTCAAACAAAGCCAACGGATGCAAACTGCACTGGGGCCCCACAAACACCAGCTACGGCCCTGAAAATCAGTGCAGTGACAAATTTCTTCCTAGTTGATTAAACATGTTAGTTATTTTAAGTGTACGTTAACAATAACAAGTGTTTTAATGTTAATTATTTGTATATTAGGTATATTATTAATGTATATTATTTACTGTTAGTGTTTTAATGTATATTATTTGCTTTTTGTAAACAATTAGTTGTGTAACGCATTGACAAATGTTAGGTAGACTTTACCAAATTTCTTCTAGTGTGTTACAGCCGTTAAACTAAGTTAGTATTTATTTCGTTAATCTATCTAAACAAATTCAGTGCATATTGTTGCCATAATGTTATTGAGTAGATTCTATAGGTTTGATTTTACGGTGAAAAGAGATATAATTTTAGTAATAAATAAAATAAAAATATATATTTATCTGAAATATTCCTATATACAATTCATCACACTTATATTGTCATCTGTGTTCACAGGGTTGGGATGGGCTCAGAAGTATGCAGGTACAGTGTGACTGACACCATTTTCTCCAATACACTTTAAATAATTTATAATCTGCTTTACAAACATATGAAAATGTTTGTTCTGAAGTTGACTGATAATGTCTGATCTCTCATCTAGTGGATGTGACTCTGGATCCTGATACAGTGAATCCATATCTCATCCTGTCTGATGATGGAAAACAAGTCAGGCATGGAGACATTAAGCAGGACGTCCCAGAAAACCCAAAGAGATTTGATGACTATTGTGTTCTAGCAAAGCAGGGATTCAGTTCAGGCAGATTTTACTACGAGGTGCAGGTGAAGGGAAAGACTGGGTGGAGTTTAGGAGTGGCCAGAGAATCTATTAACAGGATGGGGGACATTAGTCCGAGTCCTGAGGATGGACTTTGGTCTATGGTATTGATTAATCGGAGGCAGTATATAGCTTGTGATAATCCAGCAGCTGCTTTCTCTCACAGAACGACACCTGAGATTGTGGGAGTGTTTGTGGATTATGAGGAGGGACTGGTCTCTTTTTATGACGTGGGCTCCAGCTCTCATATCTACTCTTTCACTGGTCAGACTTTCACTGACAAACTCTATCCATATTTTGGCCCAGGCCTAAATGATAAAGGTAAAAACTCAAACCCACTTATAATTTCACCCAGGGGCGCCGCTAGCAATTTTGGGCCCTATGAAAGAATATGAGGTTGGGCCCCCTACCGCACCAAACATACACTATATTGCCCAAAGTATTGGGAAAACTCAATAAAACAAAAAAAAAACTCATCGCCAAACACCAATGACTTGTACATATGCGTACAATCATTTTG
>NW_015627543.1:271626-272915 GCF_001515625.1 Sinocyclocheilus rhinocerous
AAACATTTACATTCTGAACATAAACAGATAAATAATCATCAATGGTCTGAAATTCTCTTACAAATTCATAATTATGATAGTGTAGCATCTCAAACTATCTTAAAATGGCTAACAGATCAAGATTTATGTTAAATAACAATGCACTATTGCACGTGAAACTAGCATGTTAGCTTCCTAACGTAGATTAACAAATAACATAATACTGTGCAAATATGCGCTTACAAGATTAACAACATCATCACAATAACATCAACATTATTGACATGCATGTTTCTGCTAGAGAAGGCAAAATAAACTTAATTTTCTGCATGAACGCACACAACTTTAAAGTTCGGATGCTCACTGTGACCCAGCGCGTGTGGTGTACAAAGCGCGGTGTCTTAAAGGGAAAGTGTATAGGTATCAGTAAAATGAAGGATATGCGCCCTCTAGTGTTAAAATATTAAAGTGACACTAAAGGAAAATACTTTCCTTACAATGCTAATAGCGGACTCGGGAAATCAAAATAAAACTAGTGATAACAAGGTGCTCTGATAGTTTTTGTTGTAGAATACGATAGGGGATATATTCACACGTTATAGAAACGAAAATGATTGTGTATAAAATTGATTTTAAGATAAAAAATAGACGATAAAGAATTAACTTGACAGAGCTCAAACTCAAAACACGCGGCAGCAACAAACAGGAAGTGACGTCACAATTATGTTCTGAAGTGAATGTGAAACTAAAAAAACAGATGAACTGGAAGCTTCTTCAACAGCAACAACAACCATTTTATCTGAACACAAACTATTGATTGCATCTGATATAAACTCACAGGTAAGTGAAGAAAGTGTAAGAATTAGTTCAGTAAATACCATGAAGCAATATTACCAGAAGCAGTATTTAAAATCATTAAAAGTTTGTTTGTTGTGAACTGTTGTCAAACTTTAGAGACTTCAGAAACAGGAAGTACTTGATATACAGACAAAATAACCAAAGTCTGTGAAAACTGCTTTATAAAATGAAAATGACATCGGGGCCTCATGTATAAACCTTGCGTACGCACAAAATGGACATAGAAATGAGCGTAGGTCGCCGTGATTTTGCCAAGTAAGACATATTCCTGGATCAACATCTTTTGTTGATCCTGGATCAACATTACTGTCCAAAAATACAGACTTAACCCAATGTCCGCGGGTCCTTAAAAAGTCTTAAATGTCTTAAATAACGTGTTCCTAATATAAGGCCTTAAAAAGTCTTCGAATTCGGATTCGATGGGTCTTAATTATTTTTGGTCTCATTACCGC
>NW_015627543.1:272974-273263 GCF_001515625.1 Sinocyclocheilus rhinocerous
ACATGATATAGTTAAGTAACACCATGACAAGTGAGCTATTTTGCTCAATATTCTCACCACGCAAAAAAAACATGTGCACGCATTAACTGAAGTTTAGTACGCCCTTTCACTGCATGATTCAGTCTATTAAAATACATTCAGAATGATCACAAATTCAAGACATGGGGGCATATATGTATATATATATATATATATGTATATTTTTAAACAACTTCCATATATTAATATGATTTAATTCAATATAAATACATTTAAAAATATATATATATATACAAAATGAAATATAAAA
>NW_015627543.1:273276-273565 GCF_001515625.1 Sinocyclocheilus rhinocerous
CTGTTTTTGCGCTATTTCGACAACAAAAATAATTCCAAACACAGCCACAGCACTGTATTGCGTCTCTCTGAGCAACATGACGGTGATTCGTTCCTGAATGAATCATATTAATCAACGATTCGGTTCAATCGCAATGACTCACGTATTAACAGTGACTTGCTGCCACATACTGGCGGTACTGGCGGTACATTTAAAGTATCTTTTCATTTTTTAAAATTATTTCAAATATCAGTATTCAATGTTTTATGTTTAATATATCAAAACATTATTTATGCATTTGTAACTGCAG
>NW_015627543.1:277991-287306 GCF_001515625.1 Sinocyclocheilus rhinocerous
TGCATGATTCAGTCTATTAAAATACATTCAGAATGATCACAAATTCAAGACATGGGGGCAGAGAATGTGTATATTTATACCACTTCATATAGTTAATCAATTTCACATGAAGAGTGCCTTTTTTCTCCAAAAATTACCATGTACAAATGTGATATAGATTTTTTACAACAGTTCAATAAACTAGAAGTTTTATTAAGAGACTTACGTTTTAGACACCATATTGCCTGTTTTTGCACTATTTCGCCAACAAAAATAATTCCAATCAAAGCCTCTGTGCAACATGACGGTGTTTCGTTCCCGAATTAATCAACCGTTTAAATGATTAGGTTCAATCGCAATGACTCACGTATTAACAGTGACTTGCTGCCACATACTGGCGGTTTTCATTTCACATTTAAAGTATCTTTTCATTTTTTAAATGATTTCAAATATCAGTATTCAATGTTTTATGTTTAATATATCAAAACATTATTTATGCATTTGTAACTGCAGGTTAAATGCATTCATGAAAGGTCTTAAAAAGTCTTAAATTTAACTTGTTCATGTCTGCAGAAACCCTAAACCTAACCTTACCCATAATTTATTCCTAAAATCACTGGGAAATGATAGCTGATTAACAATCCTAATCCTGATTGTAAGCCTAAAACTGACATTTCCTGACAAGTTATCTCTCAATTCTGATTGGTTGATTGGAATGATGACAAGGATGTTGATCCAGGAACATGTTGTACTTGGTCAAATCACGCTCACCATGTGCGTAGGCACGTATCTGGATTTATAAAAAATAAACTTGGCGTAAATATGTGCGCTCCATACGGATGCTCTTGACTGTGCTTTTTCCTGGAGTTTGAAAAGTAATGAAGTAAACAAGGATTTTAAACTCCGTTTTCATTTCGATATACACATCTGCATTAAATATTCCACACTCATTAATGGAGATAAGCACTAAAATTAGCCTACATAAACTGAAGTTAAACCAAAATTATATGAATTTAGACATTTGTAGTGGATGCGCTTGATCACTTTTCCTCTGGCATGCTATGTTTTAATGACAGCGAGGAGTGCTTTAATAATTCATATTTAAACTAAACTGCAGATCTCATGTTATGAGATTTTTTTAAATTTTTTATAAAGAACAATAATCAATGATGAACACTTACTTCGATATTATGGGGGACACTGCTGGATTCGGTGGTCGAACGGTCCATTGTCCGGTTTGAATAAGTCCAATGATAGCCTAATAGCTTACTGTACAACCGCAGCTGCATGGAGGTGTTGATGGCGTGTCAAGGCATCTTCACAACATTATGAAAAATACCACTGTATTTGAAGCATACAGCTTGAAAAAATTGTAAGATTTGCGTGTTTCCTTTTTAAAATACTAAAATACGCGCCGAATCAGACTGCAATATCTGTTTCCACTAAAAATAGCTAAAAGATGTTCACCTTTTCAGAAAAACTGCATTTGAAATACTATTTGGCCAGTGGAAAAGAATGAGGTCAACTATATTCTAAAATAGGATATTTATCTGAGAATTAAACAGATTTGTTTTTATGGATATTTGGTATATTTATTCTAAAACATACTGGATGATTCTGGCAATAAACATTAATGTGGCACAAATGGCATTCAAAAATGGACTCATATTTCCTTAAAGTCTTGTGCCTTTGACGGTGTTAAATATTGGGTCACGTGGATGGGAGTATGCATGGAAATTATATGCAAATGAGGTTATGCATCGTAAAACTAGGCGTTGTAAGCTCCATATGGTTATTTCGGGGAGGAGACAGGGTACGCACAATCTTCCCCTCACTGGGATTTATAAAGGGATTTTTGCGCAGGTTCTGGTGTATGCATGGTTTCATAAATCAGAAAACTTTTGTGCGTACGCAAAATCTAGCTTTTGTGCGTAAGTACGTAGATTTCATCCTAAAAGTGTAAAGTTTTATACATGAGGCCCCTGATGTTTAGAGGATCTTTGTTCATGAGCACCATGTCTATATTTTGTCAGTAAACATGGCTACTTGTGAATGACAGAATTATACTTCTTGGGCATAGAATAGTGTAATTACGGCATCAACCAGCAGGGGCTACGTGGACCATGCTAACCAAAACTTTTACCCTGTGCATAAAAATAGTAGACTTGCTGGAATTATCCAGAAATGTAGATGATATATTGTCATAATTTATCTGTTCAGGCATGGCATCCTCCAGTGGTGAACTAAACGAGGAGCTCCAGTGCTCCATCTGTCTGGATGTGTTCACTGATCCAGTCACCACTCCATGTGGACACAACTTCTGCAGAACCTGCCTGAACAAGTTCTGGACAAACACACAGACCTGCTTCTGTCCACTCTGTAAAAAAACACTCAGCAATGATCTTGAAATTAACACAACACTCACAAAGGTTGTACAATACTTTAAGAAGCTCAATCAAGGCAAATCTGAGGTGTTCTGTGACATCTGTGATGGAAGAAATCAGAAAGCCGTGAAGTCCTGCCTGACGTGTCAAAGCTCTTACTGTGAGACTCACCTGGAGCCTCATCACAGAGTCCCACGTCTAAAGAAACACAAACTGATCAACGCTGTGGAAAATCTGGAGGATTATATATGCCAGAAACATGAGAGACCTCTGGAGCTGTTCTGCAGAGATGATCAGACGAGTATGTGTCTGTCCTGCACTGAAGGAGACCACAGGACTCACAACACTGTTCCTATAGAGGAGGAGAGTCGAGAGAAGAAGGCAAGAGATACAATCAAAACATTATAAACACCCATGAAATATAGTTTTCTTATGCTGGTCATGTTGAAGGGCTTAAAAAAATAAAAAATAAAATATTTAAAATACTATTTTAGAAAATATTTTAAAATAAAGCCAACACCAATATGCTTTTTTAAAAATCTAAAAAGCTAAAAGTAAATTCTGTCAGTTTTGTGCAGCAGATAATTCAAAACAGAATTAAGAAGATTCAAGAGATTCAGCACTCAGTAAAGGAGACAGGGAAGTGGGGAAAAATTATTAAAATAAATAATCATAATATCTCGGTCTACTTAATGACAGTGCTGAATAAAATGGGGGGAAACTTGCTTTTATAATACTTGAGGTCAGTAGATGAGTAGCTTAATCAGATTATTTCCATTTGATACATACAGGTGCATCTCAATAAATTAGAATGTCGTGGAAAAAATCCTTCCACATTATCAAAACATGACTGATAAACAAGCATATCTTGTTTGTCTATCGAACAATCACTTCGATATCATTACATGTCCGTACATGCCAGTGTAAACTACAAAGTTAAATAATACACTTCAAACACATTTAACAACATATGGAAATTGAAGAAACTTACTTTATGGTCATGAACTAACACTTTGAAACACCAAACGCCAACAAACATCCAAATAATAGGCAGGAAAACTAAGTGCGCAGCTGCCGTTCTCTCAGTAATAACACAATGAGGCAACAGGCAGAAAACTTGTACAATAATGCCTCCTACTGGATGCACCTGGAAATGCGCTCAACAAACTATCAAATAGGAGTCCCTCAATAAAAGACTTCATTGCTCCAGGAGCCTTTTATACAGCCGCCCCCAAAGGTGCTATGCAACTTTGCTTCTACAAAAAGGCGACTTAAGTTGAGTCGGTAGGACCGTGTTCATTATCTGGCAGAGCTGGCAGGATAACCAACCATGCTACTGGTCGAGTGTAGACTTGCCCCTTTATATCTACGTCAGCAGATCTGACATGCCCATCCGAACTGTGGTGTGTCTTGATGACATGTCCAACAGGCCAGAGGGCCCTAGGCATCTGTGGATCTACAATCATAACAACCATTTTCTCTGTTAAGTCTGGGGGAGAGGACTGCCACTTTTGCCGTGTCTGGAGACCTGGAAGGTAGTTTCGGATAAACCTGGACCAAAAGTTATCCGCCAGGACTTGCGAATGCCTCCAGCGTCTGCGACTCAACAATTCAGACTCCGGGTAGATTACCTGTGGCAAGGAACCATCCGGCCGCCCCATGAGCAAACTGTTTGGTGTCACTGGGTCAATGTCTGCAACATCCGAAGACACGTACCCTAAAGGCTTCGAGTTAAGAATAGCTTCCACCTCTAGGAGGACTGTCAGCAGGACTTCTTCTGGAACTGACTGAGCTCCCACGGTAGTATAAAGGGCTGACTTTACAGATCGTACCTCTCTCTCCCACACTCCTCCAAAATGTGGGGCTGCTGGAGGATTAAAGTGAAATTGGATCCTTTGACGAGAAAGCTGTTTCTGTAAGTCAGGAGCCATTTCAGTGAAGGCCTGTCTCAGCTCTCTTTCACCCCCTTTGAAGTTGGTTCCTCTGTCTGACCACAGTTCCACTGGTGTTCCCCTTCGTGCAACAAACCGCCTAAGAGCCATTAGGAAGGAATCAGTATTCATGGTACTGAGGAGGTCCAAGTGCACCGCTCTGGTAGTTAGACACTTGAAGATTATCCCCCAGCGTTTTTCTGTGCGTCTCCCAATTTTAATCAGTATTGGCCCAAAGCAGTCTACATCACATGAGTAAAAGGCAGGTTTGAGGAGACGGAGACAAGCGGAAGGCAAGTCTGCCATCTTAGGAATAGTTGGCTGTGCCCTCCAACGCTGACACTCTGGACACCCATGCTGGTGCCGACGAATGGCTTCACGGCCACGGATTATCCAATAATAGCGCCGCATTTCGGCAAAGACCCGCTCAGGTCCTGGGTGATGCAGCTTGCAATCATAATGCTTAATCAGTAGCCGGGTGACTGGATGATGAGCGTCCAATACAATGGGGTGTAAGGTACATTCTTCTATAGACTCAGCTTTCCTCAATCGACCTCCCACCCGGATTAAACCACTACATCTGTCCAGTTCAGGAGCTAAGGTAAGAAGGTTACTGTCCGAAGACACTGGTTTCCCTTTCTCCAAATGTAGATAGTCATTGGGGAAAGACTCCTGCTGTACTCGCTTGAGATTAAGGATCTCAGCTTGACGATAATCATCTGCATTTGGAAAGGAATCAGAGGTAGAGTTTACCGCAATTTCCTTGGCAGTGGTATCCAGGAGTTCTTGCCAGGTCTCATGATTCCGAGAATCAAAGATAATGGATTGGGGTGGTACTGCCGTGGCTCCGCAGAAGGCAGACTTCCTTATTTCTGTGGGGTCATCTGTCAGGTCTGTTCTTGGCATCACTGGCCAGGTAGCTGAATCTTGGAGTAAAAAAGGAGGTCCTTGAGACCATCTGTTTGTCCCTGTAAGGACATTCAGAGGTTTGCCTCTAGTGAGGTCATCTGCAGGATTGCTCGCCGAAGCCACATAGCGCCAGGAACACTTTTCTGTTAGCTCCTGGATTTCGGCGACTCTATTGCCAACAAAAACGTTGTAGTGGCAGGATTCAGAGTTCAGCCAGGTAAGGACAGTGGAAGAGTCTGTCCATAACACCGTGGTTTCAATCTGCAAGGTCAGTTCCCTCTGAAGCAATCTAGTTAACTGAGAAGCCACAAGAGCGCCACAAAGTTCCAATCGAGGAATGGAATGAGAACGTTTGGGGGCCACTCGGGATCGAGCTACCATAAAGGACAGGTACACTTGCCCTCTTTTGTCAGTGGTCCTCATGTATGCCACAGCTCCATATGCCTGTTCTGAAGCATCTGAAAATATCATGTATGGCACCATCCTTCTCCACCTCAGGAGGGACATAAGTCCTAGAGAGAGTGATGCTTGGTAGGTACTGAAGTTCACTTTCCCAGATGCGCCATGACTGCAAGAGTTCAGGTGGTAAGTTTGGATCATCCCATCCCCGCTGCTTATTCCATAGCTGCCTAATTATGACCTTGGCTCGAGTGGTGTAGGGCAAAAGAAGTCCGAGAGGGTCATATTGAGTGGCTAGGACCTTGTAGATGTTCCTGAGGGTGGGAGTTTCATACACAACAGGCTGGTGCTTGTACGCTAGGGTATCAGTCTGACAGTTCCAGCTTAGGCCTAAGGTTGACTCTGGTACATCCGACTTGTCTTGAGCTAACCAAAGTTCCAAACTCTCAGCTTGCGCTTCTGTTGGTAAGTGACTCAGAATGCTGGGAACATTGCTGGCCCCTTGTCGTATCTCAAATCCAGCTTTCGAAAGCATCTCTCTCAATCCATCGACCAAGTACCTTGCTGCCTCAGGGGTGCTCAGACTCTGAAGGCAGTTGTCCACATAAAAACATTTGTCCACTGAGAACCTGATGGACTCACTAGTCATGCTATGCTCCGTCACATGGCGCTGCAGAGCATAAGTGGCACAGCATGGACTACATGTAGTACCAAATGGTAACACCTGCCATTCAAAGACTTTAGGGGGTTCATCCACTTTCAGATCACGCCAAAGGAACCGCAGTAAGGAACGATCTTCAGAAAGGAGGCGGACCTGATGGAACATCGCCTTGATGTCACCACTTACTGCAACTGGATGCTCCCTAAATTTGATGAGAACACCTAGCAATGATGCACCAAGTATAGGGCCAGGCAACAGATACTGGTTGAGGCTTTGCCCATGATATTAGTGGGAACAGTTGAAAACAAGACGAGGTTTCCCATTAGGAGTCTGTTGTCTCCTGAGTTACTTCCTGGACAGCTCCTGTCTGCATGAGCTTCTCCATCTCTGCTCTATAGGTCTCTGCTTTCACTGGATCCTTCAACAAACGTTTCGTTTCCGATATGAGGGCTGTGCAGTTGAGGATAACAACTTTCTGAGGTCTTCAGGTGTTGGTGGCGGAGGTAGTACATCTGGACTTTGAGAATAATACTGAGAAGGCAGATATCCTTGTGAAGGGTGAAACTTGGAGGCCTTGGAGTACCTCGGTACCTGTCGTTGGTAGGTAGCTGTGCTGGGTTTTGATAACTTTAAAGTCTCCATACCCCTTCTCAGTTCTAACTCGGGCTCAGGCCAGGGTGGAAGCTCCGGCCACTCTTCATCATCAGCTGATGTGACCAGCTCTATCCAGTCTACGTGGCAGGAAGGACTGGATGGCAGTTTAGGGTCTGGTCGCACTGGAGGACTGTCATGGCCTTTACTTGGACTGAGCTCTGTTCTCAGGGTTTGAGCAACTTTAACACGTTCTTTAAACTCAGTACTAACTGCTTTCAACCCCATCATGTCAGCACGAAAGGCTTGGTGTGTCTGCAGCAGCTGTGCATTCTCTCTGCGAATGGCTTGGAGATCATTATAGTACTCAGGCTCAGGGTACCTGGGCTGCTGGGCTGACATGAATGACTGAAGTATGTTTTCACTGCGCTCTGTGTAACTGAAGCTTGGTGATCTCAACCGAGGACCTGGGCGAGGAGCAGCATCATCATAGAGGTAATCAGGAAAGTCCCACGATGACTGGAGAGGTGTCACATGGGCCGGTACATCCCAGGAGGGTGAGATAGTATGTTCAGTTACAGCTCGGCCCCCTACATACTGCACTTCATAGTCTTGGAGTCGGACTGGTGGATGTGTTCGGCGTTTTGGTCTGGTTGCCCCAACAATCTCCTCATTAGATTCCATGGTACCCAGAATGAACACTGTATCCGGCTCGAAGGACCAATTGTTGGAGAGGAAATAAGACTGCTAGGCTCTGGTTCTAACTATCAGCAGTATACACTCCTGGTGTGTCGGTCAGGACACAAAGAATGAGGAGACTGGAGCTTCTTTCCAAAGTGTATTGAATATTAGTCTAAAAATAACAAAACATAACAGTATAAGTAAACAGGTACATGTTCACACATAAATCAGGCACTTCCTAATCAAGAATACTAACATTTTCAATATAATCTAAACAACAGCTGAAGTTTCAGTATGCAGAGGATGCAATTGGAGACGATATAACCATTGGTCTGGTCCCATAAAATTATTTCTATACTCAAAACTGAAAATGTGGTCTGTTATGTAAAGAGGATTTTTAGCAGAAACTGTGGTCCTTGGTGATTCATAAAATGCAATAGCTACCACCACTTAAAAAAAAAATTTGCACAGACTGACAGTTTGCAACCTTCCTTTGAGAAATGTTCTTTAAACTGAAGGTTTCTCTTTTTGCAGACCCGTGCCTCCAACGATTTTTTCCTTACTTCATCTCGAACAGTCCACATTTCAAACTGGATGATTATTGGTCTGGGTTTCCTGTTGGTAGCAATATTGTTCACCTTGCCTAAACAATATACTGTATCTACTGACCCCCAAAGCCTTACCGATTACAGTGAAACCACCAAGGTAAGGATCCCAATCACCTTTTCTCTTATGACTGATTTTTCTTTTTCTGGAAGGTCGATTAGTCTGAGATCTCATTTGCAATCTTGTATTTGGCGTACTCTAAACACAGCTGTCTTAATAAGCCTTTCTCCTCAGTCTAGTTTGCATCACTGTATATATTACTGTTAGTTGTTTAACATTTCTATCGTCAGAGCTGGGTAACTAATTACATGTAATCTGGATTACATAATCAGATTCCAAAAATCAAGTACTCGTAATAAGAGTATATTACAGTTTATAATGCTTTTAATCAGAGCACAGTTACTTTTTAATGGATTACATGGTTGCATATTATTCACACAATGGTAGTAAATCATTCATGATTGATTGATTCTCCCCAATTCTGGTATTTGAGTGAAACTGGTATGTGAATATCAAATACATATTTTTTGTCAGTAACTAAGATTTAAAAATAACAGTAATAACAATAATAATTTTAAGTAACTGTGATGTGCTGGTGATTACCACAGTATAGTAAAATCACTTAAAGTTCTCCAAACTTAAACTCATGTCATAAGCAGTTAAAGAAGTCTTATTTTTTCTCCTTTAAATTTTCCTTTCCAAAAATCCTGCTTTGTGTCGGTCAGTGTTGTGGACTTGTGTTTCCTTGTTTTACCCCTGTCTTAGGCCATGTCCACATGTACACGGGTATTTTTAAAAACGGAGTTTTTCCTTCTTCCGTTTTAAAAAAAAATTCCGTCCACATGAAAACGCAAACGCATGCTATGAAGCACTGTCAAGAGCATGCCAAGCCAACAGGTGGTGATAAAATCTCAACCGTAAAACCATGTTGGCCAATCAGAAGCCTGAAAAGTTTTCAGTAGGCGGAGATAACAGCACAGGCTCTGACCTCACAAGCCAAAAACTCCGGTTTCGCTGTCTACATGATAACACTGCAACCGGAGTTTTTGAAAATCTTCACCCTGGCAGGAGTTTTCAAAAATGTTCGGTTTCAGTGACCTAGTGCTGCGTTTACGTGTGGACGAAAGGCCATACCGCGTAGAAAAAGCTGCGGTTTTGAAAATAACCGCGTTCG
>NW_015627543.1:288410-301414 GCF_001515625.1 Sinocyclocheilus rhinocerous
AAAAAAAAATTCCGTCCACATGAAAACGCAAACGCATGCTATGAAGCACTGTCAAGAGCATGCCAAGCCAACAGGTGGTGATAAAATCTCAACCGTAAAACCATGTTGGCCAATCAGAAGCCTGAAAAGTTTTCAGTAGGCGGAGATAACAGCACAGGCTCTGACCTCACAAGCCAAAAACTCCGGTTTCGCTGTCTACATGATAACACTGCAACCGGAGTTTTTGAAAATCTTCACCCTGGCAGGAGTTTTCAAAAATGTTCGGTTTCAGTGACCTAGTGCTGCGTTTACGTGTGGACGAAAGGCCATACCGCGTAGAAAAAGCTGCGGTTTTGAAAATAACCGCGTTCGCGTGGACAGGGCCTTGGTTCCTGTTTTCCTTTTTTGGTCATGTTTCCTGTTCCTGT
Source organism: Sinocyclocheilus rhinocerous (assembly GCF_001515625.1). Lineage (NCBI taxonomy): Eukaryota > Metazoa > Chordata > Actinopteri > Cypriniformes > Cyprinidae > Sinocyclocheilus > Sinocyclocheilus rhinocerous. The sequence goes on from NW_015627543.1 coordinate 288,818, forward strand.
CCTCATTATGTTTATTTGGTTCCAGCTGTGTTTTCCCTCATGTCATGTTCATTGTTTCCAGGTGTTCCCTCATTAGTTTCCTTGTCTACTTTAGCCCTGTGTTTCCCTGTGTCTAGCGTCGGCTGTTAAACGTCATTCTGAAGTATATGTGGTTGTATTCCTTTGTTTGTGTGATTAAAGTTGAATTAGAAGTATTCTCCTGGATCTCCTCATTTCTTCCCCGATTGTGACAGAACAGCGGACCGTGACAGTAAGCGGCGCCCCTTCTACCCGTGTTTGTTTTTCGTTTTTTGAAAAGTGTTTTGTTTTTTCCCGTTGGTTTCTCCCCACTCAAATGGAGGAACGAGCGATGTTCATCGCCATGGCTCAGGCGAGCCATGACCCAATCATCTACTCAAGGGCGTTCATGCAGCTCGCCCTCGCCAGCTCCCTCGATGGGGAAACCCTCTTGACGATGTTCCGACTCGGGATAACATACCATCTGCCCATGGAGCTCCCAGACACCACCAACCTCGACTGGAAGGAGGCAGTCATCCGGTGTCTGGAGAGTCTCCAATCCCGATCCCGATCCGGAACCCCTCCGCCGGCCGTTCCACAGTCAAGCCTGCCGGCCGCGCCGATGTCAAGCCCTCAGCAGACAGCAACTGCTTACCTCACCACCAATCAAAAAAGAAACCTGAGGAGAAAAAGGCTGTTGGCTCCAGCCCCAGAGCTCGCTCCAGTGTCGGCTCCAGCCCCTGAATTTAGCCCAGTGAGGGCTCCAGTCCCCAAGTTTAGCCCAGAAGGCTCCAGTCTCCTAGTTTAGCCCAGAGAAGGCTCCAATCCCCGAGTGTAGCACAGAAAGGGCTCTATTTCCCATGTCCAGCCCAAGGAGAGCTCCGGTCCCCAAGTCAAGCCCAGGGAGGGCCACTGTTCCCGGGTTAGGCCATGAAGGGCCTCGAAAGACGAAACTCTCCCCAAGGCTTTTTTTTTGGGGGTAGTTTGGGTCCATCTATAGTGGCCGGGCCGAGTGGCGAGGCCAAGGCCACGAAGGCCGTCCGGCCATGGCGTCCTGAGTTCCCAGCTGTAGTGGCCGGGCCGAGTGGTGAGGCCAAGGCCACGGAGGCCGTCCAGCCATGGCCTTCTGCATTCCCTGTTCCGCCATGGCTCCCCGAGCTCCCTGTTCTGCCATGGTCTCCTAAACTGTATGCTCCGCCATGGTGCCCCGAACTACCCGCTCCGCCATGGCGCCCTGAACTGCCCGCTCGGCCATGGCACCCTGGACTGCCTGATCCGCCATGGCTCCTGGGACTGCCTGTCCCACCATGAGGCCATCCAGCCATGGCTTTCTGAGTTCCCTGCTCCGCCATGGCTTCCTGGTCTGCCTGCTCTGCCATGGCGCCCCGAACTACCTGCTCCGCCATGGCGCCCTGAACTGCCCGCTCCGCCATGGCACCCTGGACTGCCTGATCCGCCATGACTCCTGGGACTGCCTGTCCCGCCATGGCCCCCTGAGCTCCCTGATCCACCCTGGAGGCCTCAGGGCACCCACCCCCCCTCCCTGGTGGAATTGTTATGGCGTGGGACGCACCTTCCAGGAGGGGGGAGTAATGTCAGTGTTGTGGACTTGTGTTTCCTTGTTTTACCCCTGTCTTAGTTTCTGTTTTCCTTTTTCGGTCATGTTTCCTGTTCCTGTCCTCATTATGTTTATTTGGTTCCAGCTGTGTTTTCCCTCATGTCATGTTCATTGTTTCCAGGTGTTCCCTCATTAGTTTCCTTGTCTACTTTAGCCCTGTGTTCCCTGTGTCTAGCGTCGGCTGTTAAATGTCATTCTGAAGTACATGTGGTTGTATCGCTTTGTTTGTGTGATTAAAGTCGAATTAGAAGTATTCTCCTGGATCTCCTCATTCTGGACTTCCCCGAGTGATCGTGACAGTGTCATACCATTTAGCTCTGACTATATTCACAATATGGAATGGTCATATAAATATCATGTAAATAAATTTGCAAACCATGCTTCTGAAGAACGTGCACTGTAAAAATCAAAAGTTTAGAAAACTTAAAAGCTTAAGGCAACCAACTTCAGCAGATTTTTGAGTTCCCTTTCAGTCGGTCACTCCGAGTCATGTCGGTGACCGACAAATTGGGATCTCGCCTGAGAGCCCTATCATCTTCGAGTGTAAACTAAATGAGCCAATGCACATTGGCATGTGATAATTGCATCCAGCTGCTGCTCGTCATGACACGAGCATAAGTAGGCAGCAGGTGCAACACATATTCAGCTTTTCGCTTCGGAGCCAAGCAGTTCTATAGTTCTGCTCTGCCTATCATCCGAAGAGGATTCTGAACGAGTCTACGAGCGCTCTGGGAAGAGGTTTCTTCAACTGGTGTTGGTGTGACGGCGCTGCAGCGGTGGTTCCCCTGTGCGCTTCAGCACTAAAATAGCTAATTTCCCTAAAAGAGCATACACGGGTGCGTTTTTGTAAAGACAACGATGCGTCTTTCTAAAGATGCCGTTTCACCTGTGCGTTTCTGGATGCGGTCGTTACCTGGCGCTGGATAACAGTCACGATTGTTGCCTCACATGTTTGGGCATTAAGCACGCTGAGGCTGCTTTCGTGGATGAGTCATGCTCTCACTGCGGGAGGATGACCATCTCAGCGTTGCGGTCGAGACTCCAATACCTCAGGAGAAGTGGAGTCCCCTTATCTATGCCCCGATCTAGCTCTTCTTCTCTTCCGCAGAAGAGGGCTACTTTGGCGAATAAACAGGGTGACCTGAGGGTTACAGTGGGGGCAAACCCGCCGAGTAAATCTCTGTGGGCCCCCTATCCTTCGGATGACCAGGTGTCGATTGCAGCATCGCAGTGCCATTCTTCCCGGAAGTGCATGAGGAGGTGACTAGGTCATGGACGGAACCTTTTCAGCCGATACCGATCTGGTGCCTCCTCCTCCCTCATTACCCTCGATGGCGGGGTGGCCAGGGGGTATGCGGCGATCCCCTCGGTGGAGCACGCGGTTGCGATGCAATTGTGTTCAAGAAGCGCTTCCACCTGGAGGGGTAACTCGCGTCTCCCATCCAAGGCCTGTTCTCGTCCGTTCTTACGGCCAAGGCTTACGGAGCTGCTGGACAGGTTGCCTCCGCCCTGCACGCCATGGCGCTCCTGCAGGTATACCAGGCTTAAGGCACTAAAAGAGTTGCACGAGGGTAGTTCTGACCCAGGGCTGATGCAGGAGCTGCGCACAGTGACGAACCTCGCCCAGAGAGCGACGAAAGTCACTGTGCACTCCCTGGGTCAGACGATGGCCACGTTGGTGGTCCAGGAACGCCATCTCTGGCTGAACATGCCGGATATGCGGGAGACCGGCAAATATCGTTTTCTTGACTCCCCTATCTCCCAGGCTGGCCTATTCGGCGATGCAGTCGAGAGCTTTGCCCAACAGTTCTCGGCTACCCAGAAACAGACGGAGGCTATCAAGCACATCCTGCCCCGGCGGCCCGCTGCTGCTTTCACCCCACCGCCGGCTGCAGCTGCTCCGCCTGCTCATTGCCGAGGGCGCCCCCCCGCGGCTTTCTCCGCCCCTGCTCAAGCGGCCCCGAGACGCGCAACCCAGAGATGGAAGAGGCATCTCTTCGGGAGATGGTGACCACACCACTCCCTCGCCCGGAGGAGGGCCGGGTGAGAATCTTTTGTTTTCTTTCTGTTCCGCCGCTGGTACCCAAAAAAAAAAAAAAGCAGTTTCCACTATCTCTTCCCGGCGTCCCCCCCAAGTTCAGGGGCATCCAGTTCACCTCCGTGCTGACCAGTGGTGCTCCTGTCTTACGGGCAGAAATCGCAGTCCTGCTGGCGAAAGATGCGATAGAGCCGGTCCCTCCAGCAGATATGAGGTCGGGGTTTTACAGCCCTTACTTCATTGTACCCAAGAAAGGCGGTGGGTTACGACTAATCTCGGACCTGCGAGTTTTGAAACGGGCCCTTCACAAGGTACCGTTCAAAATGTTGACGCAGAAACGCATTTTCGAATGCATCCGTCCCTGAGATTGGTTTGCAGCGATCGACCTGAAGGACGTGTACTTTCATGTCTCGATTCTCCCTCGGCACAGGCCGTTTCTCCACTTTGCGTTCGAGGGGCGATCATATTAGTACAAGGTCCTTCCCTTTGGTCTGTTCCTGTCGCCCTGCGTCTTTACGAAGGTTGCGGAGGCGGCCCTTGTTCCCATGAGAGAACAGGGCGTTTGTATTCTCAACTATCTGGACGACTGGCTTATTCTGGCTCAGTCCTGGGAGCAGTTGTGCGAGCACAGGGACATGGTGCTCAGTTACCTCAGCCAGTTGGGACTTCGGGTCAACTGGGAAAACAGCAAACTCTCTCCAGTGCAGAGGATCTCTTTTCTTGGTATGGAGTTGGACTCGGTCAACCTGACGGCACGCCTCACAGAGGAACGAGTTTGGTCAATGCTGAACTGCTTGAATTCTCTCAAGCGCAGGACAGCGGCCCCACTGAAACTGTTTCAGAGGCTCCTAGGGCATATGGCATCTGCAGTAACGGCACTCGAATTGCTTCATATGAGGCCGTTTCAGCATTGGCTTCACGGCCTTGTCCCGAGATGGCCGTGGCAACGCGGCACGTATCGAGTGACGATCACTTCGGCCTGTTGCCAAGCTTTCAGCCTGTGGTCGGACCCTGCATTTCTTCGGGCAGGAGTTCCCTTAGTGCAGGTGTCCAGGCATGCTGTTGTGTTCACAGATGCCTCCACTACGGGCTGGGGTGCCACGTACGCAGTATGCAGTTTCGGGATTGTGGACGGGCCCCCATCTGCATTGGCACATCAATTGCCTCGAGTTGCTTACACTACGTCTTGCGCTGGGCTGCTTCAAAACACTGCTACAAGGCAAGCATGTACTGGTTCGTACAGACAACACTGCAACCGTTGCGTTCATCAACCACCAGGGTGGTCTACGCTCCCGTCGTATGTAGCAACTCACCCGCCATGTAGACCTGTTTGCCTCTCCAGACACGTCCCATTGCCAGCTGTTCTATTCCCTGACCGGGGGAACCCTCGGCATGGATGCACTGGTGCACAGCTGGCCCCAGGGTCAACGCAAGTATGCGTTTCCCCCAGTGAGCCTACTTGCACAGACGTTGAGCAAAGTCAGGGAGGACGAGGAGCAGGTCCTGCTAGTTGCACCTTACTGGCCCAACCGGACCTGGTTCCCGGAACTGATGCTCCCTGCGACAGCTCCTCCCTGGCGCATTCCTCTGAGGGAAAATCTACTTTCTCAGAGACGGGGCACCCTCTGGCACCCACGTCCAGATCTGTGGAACCCCCTTACGTGTGGTCCCTAGACAGGACGCGGAGGTCCTAGGTGATCTACCCCAGGCCGTGGTAGACCCCATCACTTCGGTAAGTGCACCCTCTACGAGTCGTGCCTATACCTTGAAGTGGACCCTGTGTGTTGAATGGTGCTCTTCTCACCGGGAAGACCCCCGGAGATACCCGATTAGAGCTGTGCTTTCCTTCCTCCAGGAGGGATTGGAGCGAAGGCTGTCTCCCTCCACCCTAAAAGTATATGTTGCCGCAATTGCCGCACATCACGATCCTGTAGACGGTGAGTCTTTGGGAAAGCACGACCTGATCATCAGGTTCCTGAGGGGCGCGAGGAGACTAAATACCCTCTTGGGATCTCCCTCTGGTGCTTACGGCATTGCAGAGGACCCCTTTTGAGCCGTTGCAGTCTGCAGAGCTGAGAACTCTGTCGATACAGACAGTGCTCTTAACTGCGCTGGCTTCCATCAAGAGGGTAGGGGACCTGCATGCATTTTTGGTCAACGAATCGTCCCTGGAATTCGGCCCGGCTAACTCTCACGTTATCCTGAGACCCCGGCCCTATGTGCCCAAGGTTCCCACCACGCTTTTCAGGGATCAGGTGGTGAACCTGCAAGCACTGCCCTCGGAGGAGGCAGACCCAGCCCTAGCTTTGCTCTGTCCGGTTCGCGCTTTACGCCTATACGTGGACCATACGCAGAACTTTAGGACCTCAGAGCAGCTCTTCGTCTGTTAGCCGCACATCACGATCCTGTAGACGGTGAGTCTTTGGGAAAGCACGACCTGATCATCAGGTTCCTGAGGGGCGCGAGGAGACTAAATACCCTCTTGGGATCTCCCTCTGGTGCTTACGGCATTGCAGAGGACCCCTTTTGAGCCGTTGCAGTCTGCAGAGCTGAGAACTCTGTCGATAAAGACAGTGCTCTTAACTGCGCTGGCTTCCATCAAGAGGGTAGGGGACCTGCATGCATTTTTGGTCAACGAATCGTCCCTGGAATTCGGCCCGGCTAACTCTCACGTTATCCTGAGACCCCGGCCCTATGTGCCCAAGGTTCCCACCACGCTTTTCAGGGATCAGGTGGTGAACCTGCAAGCACTGCCCTCGGAGGAGGCAGACCCAGCCCTAGCTTTGCTCTGTCCGGTTCGCACTTTACGCATATATGTTGACTGTGTGCAGAGCTTTAGGACCTCAAAGCAGCTCTTCACCTGTTACGGAGGCCTGCAGAAGGGAAAGGCTGTCTCCAAGCAGAGGTTGGCCCACTGGATAGTGGATGCCATCGTCTTGCGTATCAAACCCAAGGCGTGCTGTGCCCACTTGGGTTGAGAGCACACTCGACAAGGAGTGTTGCTTCTGATCTGTGGTACCTCCACGTGTGGTCCCTAGACGGGATGCGGAGGTCCTAGGTGATCTATCCCGGGTGGTGGTAGACAACATCACTTCGGCAAGAGCACCCTCTACAAGGCGTGCCTATACCTTGAAGTGGAACCTGTTTGTTGAATGGTGCCCTTCTCACCGGGAAGACCCCCGGAGATGCCCGATCAGAGCTGTGCTTTCCTTCCTCCAGGAGGGGTTGGAGCGAAGGCTGTCTCCCTCCACCCTAAAAGTGTATGTTGCCGCAGTTGCCGCATATCACAATCCTGTAGGCGGTGAGTCTTTGGGGAAGCACGACCTCATCATCAGGTTCCTGAGGGGCGCAAGGAGACTAAATCCTCCTTGCCCTAACCCAGTACCCTCTTGTGATCTCCCTCTGGTGCTTACAGCATTGCAGAGGGCTCCCTTTGAGCCATTGCAGTCTGCAGAGCTGAGAACTCTGTCGATAAAGACAGTGCTCTTAACTGCGCTGGCTTCCATCAAGAGGGTAGGGGACCTGCATGCATTTTTGGTCAACGAATCGTCCCTGGAATTCGGCCCGGCTAACTCTCACGTTATCCTGAGACCCCGGCCCTATGTGCCCAAGGTTCCCACCACGCTTTTCAGGGATCAGGTGGTGAACCTGCAAGCACTGCCCTCGGAGGAGGCAGACCCAGCCCTAGCTTTGCTCTGTCCGGTTCGCGCTTTACGCATATATGTTGACTGTGTGCAGAGCTTTAGGACCTCAAAGCAGCTCTTCACCTGTTACGGAGGCCTGCAGAAGGGAAAGGCTGTCTCCAAGCAGAGGTTGGCCCACTGGATAGTGGATGCCATCATCTTGGCGTATCAGACCCAAGGCGTGCCTTGCCCCCTCGGGTTGAGAGCACACTCGACAAGGAGTGTTGCTTCTTCCTGGGCATTGGCGCAAAGCGCCTCGCTGACAGATGTGTAGAGCTGCGGGCTGGGCTGGGTTTTATAGCCTTTGTGTAGAGCCAGTGTCCTCTCGTGTACTCGCCTTGAGTAGCCAGTAAAACCAGAGGAACTGCTCGGTGTCTCGCTTGCTGCACCATTCCTCTCTACGGACTGGATATGTGTGCTTATTCTGCTCTTCAGTTCAGTTCCCCACAAGGCCAGCCCTGTGGAGTTCCTCCATCACCCTCAGCAGCCGGACGTGTGGAGGCCTAAGACTTGTAAGTACGCCTGTTGGTTGACCCCTGTGCTAGGCTAGGTGTCCATATGTTGTGATCCCCTCGGTGATCCCATGTGTGTATTCTTCCACGGTACGGTTCCCCTCTTGGTGAGCCTGTGTCTTAACCTTGGCAGACTCCGCTCTGCCGTCCCTGCCGTTGTTGCCTCCCTCCTACCTGGGGCGGAGCCACCTCAGAGAGGAAACACTGGTGTAGTGGAACAACAGTAATAGACTCTCTCCACGTAAGCTCTGTCCTATCTTCCGCCCCAGTTGCCGCGGGGGGACCAGGTGGCTTACTAGGGGCGCTGGAAGGGGCAGCATCCAGTTCGCACTTTACGCATATATGTTGACTGTGTGCAGAGCTTTAGGACCTCAAAGCAGCTCTTCACCTGTTACGGAGGCCTGCAGAAGGGAAAGGCTGTCTCCAAGCAGAGGTTGGCCCACTGGATAGTGGATGCCATCATCTTGGCGTCTCAGACCCAAGGCGTGCCTTGCCCCCTCGGGTTGAGAGCACTCGACAAGGAGTGTTGCTTCTTCCTGGGCTGCCGCGGGGGGACCAGGTGGCTTACTAGGGGCGCTGGAAGGGGCAGCAATAGTGGCTCTTTGTTAGGGATCCCAATTCGTCGGTCACCGACGTGACTCGGAGTGACCGACTGAAAGAGAACGTCTCGGTTACGTATGTAACCCTCGTTCCCTGAAGGAGGGAACGGAGACGTCACGTCCTGTCGCCACAGTTGCTATACCACAGCGGGGCTCCGAGTCACTGGCTCGGCTCCTCAGCGAAAACCTGAATATGCGTTGCACCTGCTGCCTACTTATGCTCGTGTCATGACGAGCAGCAGATGGATGCAATTATCACATGCCAATGTGCATTGGCTCGTTTAGTTTACACTCTGAGATAATAGGGCTCTCAGGTGAGATCCCAATTCGTCGGTCACCGATGTGACGTCTCCATTCCCTCCTTCAGGGAACAAGGGTTACATATGTAACGAGACGTTTTCTCAACTTGTTTTTGTAGGAGATTTTTGAGTTTTCTCAACTTCATCATAAACATAACATAAAACCATCATATACATCACATTTATTTGCATTCGCTTTAAAGCTTTTACATAAACACAGTCATTTATATCTTATGTGCATGTAAACAGTTCGGATGCGTGTCAGTATTAGATCTGTGCAGCTCTTAAAGTGACAGAAGCCTAATAAACCTGCTGTAGTCTGTCTCGTTAACATTGCTTTAAAGGAATAGTTCACCCAAAATTTTTTATTTTGTCATCATTTACTCACTCTCATGTCATTCCAAACCTGTACAAGTTTCTTTCTTATGTTGAACACAAGATTAGATATTTTAAAGAATTTTGAAGAACCAAACGGTTGTTGGTCCACATTAGCCGCTTTTCCACTGTCGGGCCAGTGCGAGCCAGTGCTTTCAACGGGCCGGGCTAATAGACTAAGACCTGTAGCACTGAGCCCAAAATCATAATAATAATACCCGCCCTTTACACGCCTCTTTGGAACAACGTCACACAACCCCATCATTTCACCAACAAAGAGAAGTTATCAGAAAACTAATCAGAAATAAGTCACTGGAACTAGCAGAATCACAAAACGAACATGATAAAAGCGGCCGTTTGTTTGTATTTTTTGTTGTTTACTTAAAGATTTAAATCCAAAAACATCAATGTTTTACCAGTTTTAATAAGTGATACATTGATCATAATGAATTAATTTGTCAGAATTGAACATTTGTCACAGAAATAAAGTGGTATTTACCATTATTTCACAAAAGAAAGAGGACGCACATACTATTCAGTCACGTCTATTTCTGCTTGTTTGTAGTCACAGTATACATCACATCACATTTAAAAATAATGATCATTTCTATATTTTTTCCATCGAAGTTATCAGAAAACTAATCAGAAATAAGTCACTGGAACTAGCAGAATCACAAAACGAACATGATAAAAGCGGCCGTTTGTTTGTATTTTTTGTTGTTTACTTAAAGATTTAAATCCAAAAACATCAATGTTTTACCAGTTTTAATAAGTGATACATTGATCATAATGAATTAATTTGTCAGAATTGAACATTTGTCACAGAAATAAAGTGGTATTTACCATTATTTCACAAAAGAAAGAGGACGCACATACTATTCAGTCACGTCTATTTCTGCTTGTTTGTAGTCACAGTATACATCACATCACATTTAAAAATAATGATCATTTCTATATTTTTTCCATCAAAATACGACCTGAGTAGCAGAGGAGTTTCCGAACAAAAACTATGATTATGATATATTTTATGACATACATGGAGCTAAATATGAACATCAGACTGTCAGGTATAAAGAGAGAAGACTTACTGACAGATAAAATATGTTACTAAATAAATACACGATTGTGATAGCCTATATGATTTTTCTGATTTCTTCAAGTAGTCGTTTTTACCATGTTTACTATGGTAATGGCTACAGCTATAGCGTGCATAGTCTTTTGCATCACTTATAAATATTTATGCCTTGTATGATCATAATCCCCATCGGATCTCAAACAGAAGTGATTTCATACACTCACTGATGTTGGAAAGTGAGTTTAGAGATACAATTATTTTAAAAGTCTTTAATACTGGTGTTATAACTGTTAACTTTATGAAATAATCCGTGGCGCTGACGTTCTCTTGACGCGGAGAAACTCTACCTTTGTTCATAGCCACTCCTCAAGCCCAAGCTGGCCCGCTTTGACCCAAGGTTTTCGGGTGGCCCTCATGGAAAGAAATACTATGGAAGTCAATGGGGACCATCAAATGTTTGATTAACAGCATTCTTCAAAATATCTTCTTTTATATTCAACATAAGAAAGAAACTCATTCAGGATTGGAACGACATGAGGGTGAGTAATGATTACAGAATTTTCCTTTTTGGGTGAACTATTTCTTTAATAAGTATCATTGTATATTTAATTCATACATTGACGTCTAGAAGTGTTTTATTTTTATATTTGTTGGTTCAGTTTCTTGAATGCTATTGTTAAATACACCTAATGTAGCTGAAAAAAGCACTGTTTATTTCATTTATATTATTTCATCTTTAGTGAATTTGTCATCTTATTTGTAATTTGCATTTTTGTTCTTAATTTTGATATGAAAGCTAGAATAATGAAATAAAGCAAAATTAGATTTTGGTCTTATTGCCCACCCCTATTTTATTTTATACTTTATAATTTAATTTAATTTAATTTTTTGTTACCTTGTAAGTTTTTTTTTTTTTTTTGAGAAATTAGTTTGTCTGTATTAATCAGTGATTTGCAAAAACCAAGATTTTGGATCATGGTCCTGCCTAAAAAGTAATTGTGATAAAATTTTACCATATTCCACAATCATAGGTTGAAGATCTCTTTAAAGAGCTGCAGCAGTGCATCTCAAAAAATTAGAATGTTGTGAAAAAAATATTTTTTTTTGCTAAGTTATTTCAAAAAGTGAAACTTTCATATATTCTAGATTCATCTCATGTAAAGTAAAACATTTCAAAAGTTTTTTTGTTTTAATTTTGATGATTAGAGCTTACAGCTTATGAAAGTCAAAAATCCAGTATCTCAAAATATTAGAATATTTATGTTTTTAAATCTATAAATAATCTGGCAAGCTATCTATCTGATCAGCTTCCATACAATCCTACATGAAATCTGAGGTCTGGTGACCAAAGACTTCTCTCTGTCCCCAGATCACGGTTAAAGCATAGAGGGGTTAGAGCCTTTGAAATCTGATGGTGACCAAAGACTTCTCTCTGTCCCCAGATCACGGTTAAAGCATAGAGGGGTTAGAGCCTTTGCGGTTGCTGGCCCTAGGCTGTGGAACAGCCTTCCAGCCTATATTAGACCGGCACAGTCTTTAATAACTGTTTTTAAATCATCTCTTAAAACCAATTTCTTTTCTTTGGCTTTTAATTCATTGTGAGTTTATGGAATGAATCTGAGGCTTGCCCTGTGTTCTATGTCGTTGTTTGTTCAGCACTTTGGTCAACCGTGCTTGCTGTTTTTAAATGTGCTATATAAATAAAACAAACTTGAACTTGATTAGAATATTTACATTTGAGTTTCATTAAGTGACCATCCCTACAGTATAAATTCCGGGTATCTCTTGTTCTTTAAAGCCACAATAATGGAGAAGACTGCTGACTTGGCAATGGTGCAGAAGATGATCATTGACACCCTCCACAAAGAGGTTAAGTCACAGAAGGTCATTACTGAAAGGGGTGGCTGTTCACAGAGTGCTGTATCAAACCATATTAAATGCAAAGTTGACTGGAAGGAAGAAAATGGGTAGGAGAAGGTGCTAAGTCAGTGATGATTTGGGGTGCCGTGGCGTCTGCTGGTATTGGTCCATTGTGTTTTATCAAGTCCAAAGTCAATGCAAAAGCCACAATAATGGAGAAGACTGCTGACTTGGCAATGGTGCAGAAGATGATCATTGACACCCTCCACAAAGAGGTTAAGTCACAGAAGGTCATTACTGATTCAAGAGAAATATGAGAAACAGTCAATCCAACAATACAGACAAGCTGAAGGCTAAAGATCGCTTCCATGCCACACCTCACTGATGCTGGAGTTTGTGCTAAAGGAGCCCCGACCAAGTATTGAGTGCATAAATGAACATACTTTAAATAACTTTTTTTTTTGATTGAGCTTATGAAATATTCTAATATTTTGAGATACTGGATTTTTGACTTTCATGAGCTGTAAGCTCTAATCATCAA
>NW_015627543.1:301694-302346 GCF_001515625.1 Sinocyclocheilus rhinocerous
TGAGATGCTGCATTTTTGACTTTCATGAGCTGTAAGCTCTAATTAAAATTAAAACAAAAAAAACTTCTGAAATGTTTTACTTTACATGTAATGAATCTAGAATATATGAAAGTTTCACTTTTTGAAATGTTACCAAAAAAATGTACATATATATATATATATATATGTGTGTGTGTGTTTGTGTGTGTAATTTTTTTTAGCTTGTTTTATATTACTGTTTTCTCTCCTGCTGTAGATGTACTCATCAAATGAAAAACTCAATCAAACTGGTATGTGAATATCTGTAACGAATTCAATCCACTGAAGGCAAGTTGAAGTGAGAACCCAAGTGCACTTTATTTACAAGTGATCCAAACATCCAAACGATAATCCAAGACTTGACTTGACTTGACTAGAACAGACTTGACATGAACAGAACAGACTTGACTTGGCATGGACAGGACTCACCAACAGCAGAGTTACAACATCAATACACGACGAAGACTATGGGAACATGATGGCTACTTATAGCAAACAAGAGGGTCACAAGACAAGAACAAACCAATGGGAAACAAGACACATGACCTAGACAACCAATCAGAACATGACACAATGAACAGAGGAACCAATGGCATGAATACATGAGGGCAAGGGAAGCATGACACAAACAGGG
>NW_015627543.1:303238-317334 GCF_001515625.1 Sinocyclocheilus rhinocerous
CAAAATAAAAGACATGAAAACATGAACAAGAAACACAACCCAAAACACCACATTACAATATCAAATACATATATTTGTGAGTGACTAAGATTTCTAATAATATTTAGATTTATAATAATTTATAATAATATAATATTTATAATAATAATAATAAATAACAATAATATTATAAATTACAGATAGGTCAATTGTAAATGTATTTACTGTAAACACATTTTGCTTCACAAACTGATGATGCACATGCAACATGATGTTGCTGACAGATATAAATTCACTGTTCATCAGAAATTATTCCTAATAATTCATCATCTTATATTATAATCTGTGTCAATAGGTTTGAAGTGGGCTCAGAGGTTTGCAGGTACAGTGTGATTAACATCATTTTCTCCAATATACTTACAATACTTTGATAATCTGTATTATGTACACATGAAAATATTTGTTCTGAAGTTGATTGATAATGTCTGATCTCTCATCTAGTGGATGTGACTCTAGATCTTGATACAGCGCATCCATATCTCATCCTGTCTGATGATGGAAAACAAGTCAGTCATGGAGATATCGTGCAGGACGCCCCCGAAAACCCAAAGAGATTTGATTATGTTGTTTGTGTTCTGGCAAAGCAGGGATTCAGTTCAGGCAGATTTTACTATGAGGTGCAGGTGAAGGGAAAGACTGATTGGGATTTTGGAGTGGCCAGAGAATCCATTAACAGGAAGGAGATAAACACACTGACTCCAGAGAATGGATTCTGGGCTGTGGCTCTGAGGAATGAGAATCAGTATATAGCTTGTGAAAGTCCACCTGTCTCTTTATCTCTGAGAGTGAAACCTGAGATTGTGGGAGTGTTTGTGGATTATGAGGAGGGTCTGGTCTCTTTTTATGATGCGCGGCACAGATCTCATATCTACTCTTTCACTGGTCAGACTTTCACTGAGAAACTCTATCCATATTTTAGTCCATACCTTAATGAAGGAGGTAAAAACTCAAAACCACTGATCATTTCACCTGTCCGTTAAAATGAACAAATCTCCCAAAATCTGAAACATAAAATTATTAATTAGATAAATTATTAATTAGAATTAATAAAAAAGGAGAAAAAAAGAAAGAAATCCGCACACTGATTGCTTAAATTCTTTTAAATGATGATTTATGATCAAATAGACTACACTGGAAAAAATATCCACCTTATTCTTCAACCCGAAAGGCAAAGGTACAAAGTATGCAAAAAGAAGATCATATTAGCATTATCATTCATCTCAATGGCGTCACAATAATTCAATGACACTACAAGATCAGCTTCAAGTTGCTATGATGTTAAAGACAAATATGTATTCGTTTCACGCTTTCAACCCAATTCAACACCTCAGGGACTGTAATAATTTAAAAATGCAAGCTCTTCTGAAGATCTAGTGTTTTTTTTTTTTTTATTGCACCTTATAACAGTTCAGTGGCATATTAAAAGTGATAATTAGCTAATATTTTTGAGCTATAGGATTTTTTTTTTTTTTGTACAGCTTTGTCATAATTATTCAACCTTTATTCAGCTTTGCTCTCACATGTATGGTAAAAATTGTGTTAAAACAATTAAGCCTTTAGAATCTTTATAAAGGGCTTCTCAAATACCCGATCAAATACCTTTTTCAAGACCTGACCAACACAAATAAAATTAATACCACATGTCGTTACTGAACAAACCCAAACAATCTCAAAATAAATTAGCCAGCTCCAATGCTTTTACTTAATGAAACAGGCTGCAGCACACATTCATCTGCAAAACAGGGAAATGCAAGCGTTTAATTCAATATTTACATATGTATTGGAATTGGTTTATGTTCTCATATATCAATACACACAAAGTAAAGGTCCATCGATACTGGATTTTGCTGATACGATAATGCATTTTTTAAGAAATGTAATAAAAAGATTTTTGTGCAGATAATAAAATCTATATATTAAATGTGTTAAATAATTTTCTTAGTCTTTCTTTCCTTGACGGGGCAACACAGAAAGAAGTCATAAGCATTTACGTTGATTTAAATGCCAGATACTGTTTACTGTTTAACCAAAATACTAATAGTATCTAATAGCTAGGGGGGAAATATTTAATGCATAATGAGGTTTTTTTTTTTTTATCTCTGAAAAGCCTAAATTATACTGGGACTCTTATTTTGAAATATCTATACTTTACTACTTCCAGCTGCTCATTCAAAAAGATAAGAGACATACAATTTGCACTCTTACAACTATCTACAACATATATTATAAAACCCATAATGTAAACATTGTCAGTTTATCAAAGGTGCATCATAAGCACTTGTTAGGCATAGATGTGCAGTATTCCCTGATTGCGAATGGCTCTGAAACCGAGATCCTGCTGAACGCATAACAGCGCCCTTTTTTGACTTGTGCAGCGCTCACGTTTATTCAGTTAAATCATTTAAGTTTAATAATCACAAATCCATACCGCAGACCCTATGTTTTTCCATCCCTAAACTTAAAGGGGTCATATGATGCGATTTCAATTTTTCCTTTCTCTTTTTGGACAGTGTAGAGTAGCGCTTGTTGTTTGTCATTTCCCAATCACTAATGCAGACATGGTTTTATGTTTACGCGGCGCGATGCAACGCAACGCGTAAAATCACTCTTTAAATAAAGTTTTCAAATGTAATGTAGTACAGTTCATAAGTCTAAAGTGCATGAACATATCGCACCTGAAATTAAAGTGCTGAACACTGAAAGTCTTACCCTTTTGTGATCTCTTTGACGTTCTGCATTCGGAACAATATGTTCTTCAACACTTGTGACAGCGGCTTCTGGAATAAGATCTTGACTGTCAGCTCATCATCAAGTAATGTTTGACAAAAGCAGCTACTGATTCACACATTTCGAGGCACAATAAGCAGAAAAATGTCTCTGCTGGGACTGTTTAATAGTCAGACTCCACTCTCTTGTAGTTCGAGGTGGACAGGAATCTGGGCCTTCTTCACGGTGTCTTTCAGCACTCCAGTGTAGTACATGACCATCACCTCATACAGCAGACTGGCTGTGTGCCACTTTGAGCTTTTTGTTTTTGACGATGGAGAGTTTGGCATCTCCACCATTTTCGGATATAATGTACAGCACAACAAATCAAGCAAGTGACTTTAAAGCAACTCTTGAGTGATTTGAAACCGTCTTCCTTGTATCAGGTGCTGACATGACAGACAAATGTCATGAAAAGGTAAAAACAATAAAGGAAGAAAAATACCTGATGCAACAGAAACATAGTCATCATCGCTCTGTTGTTCCTCAGCTGTGTTTTCTCTCTTCATCTTCATCATCTTCCTGCAGTCCAGCAGTTTGCCTGAGCACATCTTCAGTGGCGTCTGCAGCATCTGCTGTTCTCCAGCGTTACAGTAAGGACCCAGAGACTCTGTGGAGGTTTGATGGCTGGATCCATGACTGTCACACACACTCTCCTGAGCGTCAGTGGAACAGAGTAAAGTGAGGCTGAGCTCTGAGTCCTGTGTGTCTCTGGATCTCTGTTCAGAGAGTTGATCTCTGACGCTCCAGACTGAATCTGTCCCATCAGTCACACACAACCAAACCTTTTCCAGCTCCTGAGAAACACAGAATCAAAGAGACTTTCAATTTATATAACAACCACTCATCTGAAGAAGATTGTTTTAAAGAATGTTTTAAAGAAAAAACTCTTGGCCAGCTATATGTACGAAAAGAAATAACCAATTTTTAGATGTCAAAATAGCAATACAGACCATTTTGTCTTTGAAGCTTCTCATTGCTTTGGTGATGCTGACACTAAATCGTGTTTAATGTACATAATACCATCAGAATCCTGAATTCTCCTCTTTTTTTCAACTGACAGATTTCTGTGATGAAACCATCAATATCCAGCATAGACAAACATATATTATCTCCTCCATTCAACAAGTTTACATTTAAAACATGCTATTCTCAAACTTCTGCCGGTTTCTTCTAAAACTGTGAGCACTGTATCAACTCCCTTCAGAAGTGAGCTGCTGCTGTTTCTTTTCTTTACAGCGGATCTTAAGATAAAACCTGCTGTCAGTATTGATCAGAAACTTCCTTCATATCTGTATCTGGGCTCAGGCATCGTTTTCAGATCCTCCAGTATCCACTTACATTGTAGGAGTATATTTGACATGTGTTTAGATATATGCTTTATCCTCCTGTGAGCTCTTTCTTTTTTTATGTGATTGTTACCTGCGGGTCTCTTTCTATGCTGCACTGAGAATCGACACCAAACACTTGACAAGAATGTTCTTATAATAATAAGTAAAAACAAATTAATCTTTTACCTGCTCATAACAGTTCCAAATTGTAGGTTTTATGCAAGTATTTACATCATTCTGAAATGAATATTAAACAAAATCAATACTCACATAATTTAGCTTGATAATCCAACAGATTCTCCTCAGACGAACAGAACTGCCAAAATGACCGTTACATTTAAATGGCAGTTTCGAGCTTCAGGATCGTGACCGGTTCACTCGTACAGTGAGAACAGTTTTATTTAAAGGCAGGGTTGGTGATTTGGTTCAAAAACATTTTTATGTGATGCTGGTTAAATTCTCTTCACATCCCGATAGCAGTCACTAAGATCATACCCCCTGTTTCACAGACAAGGCTGAAGGCTAGTCCAGACTAATGGCACTTTTCCACTGCATGGTACGGCACGGTACGGTTCACTTTTGGGTGGTTTTCCACTGGGTACAGTAACTTACCTGGTAAATGTAAACTCTGCTGATCACTGATTGGCCGGTGAGAATCGCCACTACCTGCGTCACTGAACTTGCGACACGAGACACAACAGAACATGAATAACCTGGGCTGAAGGGAGACAAGGGAACATGACATTAATGACAATGACAAAACAATTATAATGAGAATTAATTATTGTTTCATGCCTATAATCTTAAAAATGAATGCAAATTCAACCAGTTCCTCAAACATGTAGAATAGCATGAGTACATTTGTGTGTGTGTTTGTGTGTGTGTGTGTGTGTGTTTCACTCTAAAAAAAAAAAAATGTTGGAAAATAGATGCAACATGAGCTTATCAGGATCCATACATTTCGGGTTAGTCAAATTTTCACATTACTGTCTAGTAAACTTTTTACCATTCCTTTATTATTTCATTTCCTTACATTTTATTCTTTTGCATGAGATTGAGGAAATCAAGGAAGACTTAATCTGTGTTTAAAACTGGGATAATATTTGCCACTACTGTTATAAAAAATTAACTGAAGAAAACGACATAGATACACTGTTTACACACCCTGCAGAAATTAATCAGGAACTGTTGCATATGCATGATTATGGGCGGAGCTACTGTCTGACATCACTGCAGCTGAGTGAAAGACCAGCAAAGGTGAAACTAAACAGATGAACAAGTGAAAGACTCTTCAGAGAGAATATTTATGACACTCTGAATTTTATTGTCCTCATTTGTAAGTCGCTTTGGATAAAAGCGTCTGCTAAATGACTAAATGTAAATGTAAATGTAAATGTAAATGTATCACAATGTTATTAATCATTTAATTGACTCTGAAGCCTTTTTTGAATTCAGAAACACAAAGTTCTGTAAATTAACAACTTATTTTAAGTATTATATTAATTTTTAATTAATTAATTTTTCTTCTTATTTAAAGCGTGTTTTTCTGTTTTTTTTTTTTTTTTTAATTACATACACATTTATTAAAGGGGAAGCACACAGCGTCTTCACGACATGGCGCCGGTGGCAACAACAATACTACAGCGAAAATGAAAGTTACGCCTTCTTTCTTTGCGTGAACATTTGGGCGGCGTTATGCAAATCTTCCCACATAGTGACGTAGATATGTGGGGGCGTGTTAGAATGAGCTATTTTAGGAGGGCGTGGTTGACTCTTAACTTTTATAAAGAATATCTCTTTGGATTTGAGACTTTAGTCTTTGCAACTTTAAAGATCTTCTTTATGTACCAAGAGCTTGTAACACTCCAAAGAGAAAGTAGTGACCTCTTATGACATCTTATGACCTCCTTAATTATCTGTAATGAAATATGTAGCTCATAATATAAAGATGTTATGTCCATACTAACAATTCAACATGTTTCTTTGTTATTTTAAGGTAAATATTTTTAAATATTAATTAAATTTTGGCCAAAACCAGTCATTGATGTCACACAGAGTAAAAGCACATACATGCAAATGAATCTGACAAAAGTCAAATGAGCAGGCAAAGTCAGAAAAACAATGATTGCAATAGTCCAAGCACGAAACAGAAGCTGCAAGAATGATACGTTTTAACCAGTGGTGTAGTGGTGACTGAAGAAGTGGGTATACTCTTAATTTATGTCCCCAATTTTTTAAAGTGGCCCCTGCGTTTTATCTGTGGAATTGGGCTACTTTTATACTGCTGCCGTGGGCAGGGTTTATTGCATAAACTTAGCCACCATGTTAAGACTGTGTCTTAAGAACTAGTTTGACCAACTAGCAGTTGCCAAGGGGTAATCAGTCTTCCTTTTCCAATACAAATAAGAACAATCTACCTTTTCATAACTGAATTAAAAAAAGTTATAACCAGTCTTGAAGAAAAAAAATTAGATGACTAACTTTTTAGGACTAGTCTAAACAGTTTATGCAACCGGCCCCTGGAGACTCCGTTGCTATGGAAACAAAGACGTCAAAATGCAATCATCTCTAATACTTCTTATGAAATTTATTTCATTATAATTGCAATTAGTATTATCCACCCTGCAAAATCCTTGGCCTTTGTAAAATACGGGACAAATCGTTTTTTTACCTTTAAAGGGGTCATATCATATGATGCAATTGAAATTTTTCCTTTCTCTTTGGAGTATTACAAGCTCTTGGTGCATAAAGAAGATCTGTAAAGTTGCAAAGACTAAAGTCTCAAATCCAAAGAGATATTCTTTATAAAAGTTAAGAGTCAACCACGCCTACCTAAAACGGCTCGTTCGTATTTTCAGACATTTAATGAGGATCAGAGGTGGCATGAGTGCAATTAAATCCATGAATTCATGTTAAGATTAATGTTTTAAAAAATGTTGAATATAGAAATATTAAATGATTTAAATAACTGAAAAGATACTTTAAAAATGAAACAAACTGCCAGCAGGTGGCGACAAGTCACTGATTGTATCACTGAATCATTCATTCAATTGATTCATTCGAACGGCTGAATCATTCAGGAATGAAGCAAGTGACAGTATTTATGAATGGGTAATCGCTCCTTCGTCGAATCCGCCGGCCGTTCCTCACTCAAGCCCGCCCGCTGCCGCTCAGTCAAGCCGGCCTCCGGTCACGCTAGCCCGCCGGCCGCCGCCACTCACTCAAGCCGGCCTCTGCTCACTCTAGCCCGCCTTGTGTGTGACGCTGTGTTTCATTGTGAAAGCGAAACTACTTTGTTTGGCCTTCCAAAAGAGGACACGACTAGAAATCAGTGGTTAAGTTGTATTTACAACACTGTTCCAGAACACTTCAACCCAAATAATCAGATGTGTGCAGCACATTTTATGGAGGACTGTTTACTGATCCTGGAAGAGTAACGTTAGACTAAAATGCCGGCAGTTCTGACTCACGTAAGTACGTTTTCATTTAAAGGATTTGCCACTGATGATTCAAACGCGAGTTTTGAGCAGTGTAGAGTAGCGCTTGTTGTTTGTCATTTATCCACTCACAAATGCAGACATGGTTTTATGTTTACGGAGCGCGATACGCAACGCAACGCGTAAAAAGACAGTATAAGTCATTATAATCAGTAATTATGTGCCCACTGGATGCAACAAATACCTAATTTGTAATGGGTTTCATTGGTTTTGTCTCATAGTGCTGGGAGACGGCATCACAGTATGGTGAGGGGCGTAACATTTCTACAAAATAATGTTATTTTTAGCAACATCATATGACCCCTTTAAATACGGGACGATTCCGTATTTTAAGGGACGGGTGGCAACCCTACTTGGACCGCATGGCCATACTGTAGAATACATGGGGGATGACGGCGCCGGTGCAGACTGTACAAAACCATAAATACAAGCATTTCAATCCACACAGCACCACCCCTATTTACCATGCAATTACTAACTTACTATATCCTAAGACGGTAAAGTCTGGTCAAGCCACAGTTGTCGATTCCACGGTTTCACAGACTTTAAAGATGTCGCTGGTTAATGCACGCTCGATTTCAAACAAGACTTTCATTTTAAATTATTTTATTTCACATAATATCTTGGACTTTTTATTTATCACAGAGACTAATGTGGATGAGTGGAGTCCATGTGATGAACTTTGTCCAACTGACTATAATTTAATTAATACCCCAAGATCCGTGGGTCGTGGTGGGGGTCTAGCTACAGTGTGCAAACAGCAGTTTAAATGTCACCGTTTATCGACCCTGAACTACTTAAGCTTTGAAGTTCAATTGTTAAAACTGGAGTTCTTTAAGCCTGTTTTGGGTGTGGTCATTTATCGACCTCCAAAGTATAGCCAGTCTTTTAGGAATTTTCAGTTTTTTTATCCTCTGTTTTATTATTGTCTGATTATATCTTAATTGTTGGCTATTTTAATATTCGTATCTGTTGTCCTGGGAAGCCTTTGGTCAGGGAGGTTTCGGACCTGATGGACTCATTTAATTTTATTCAGCATGTCTCTGGCCCTACGCATGAGAAGGACATACTTTGGACCTTGTTTTTTCCTTAGGGCTGTCAATTTGTGTTGTTGATGTTAATGATGTTTGCATTTCGGATCATATGCCTGTTACTTTCAGTGTAAATGTGCTAAATGAAATGAGGGCGAGTCAGTCCTCTTATGTTTGTTCCCGTACAATTACTCCATCAACACCACAGGCTTTTGGTGAGATTTTTAGTACCTTTTCTGATGTATCATGGTTGGAGTCTGCACCTCTCACAGCTGATCCAGATTAATTACTTACTGTTTTTAATTCTGTATGTTCTGAAGTCTTGGACTCTGTTGCTCCTTAGAATATTAAGCATCGTAAGGTAAATCGTCAGCCTTGGTTTAATGAACATACTCGTGTTCTTAGACAGCAGTGTAGGAAGGCAGAATGGGCTTGGAAGAAAAATAAACTTCTGGTCTCTCACCAGATTTTACGAGACTCACTTCTTGGGTATCAGAAAGCTGTAAAGGATGCTAAAGCAGCCTATTTTTCAATTATTATATCGCAGCACTCAAACTCACCAAAAAATTTGTTTCAAACTATTAATAGGTTTTTTAATCCAAATGCTGTTCCGATACCTCCATCTACAGAGTGTTGTGAGAAGTTTTTAAGTGTTTTCTCTGGAAAAACTAAAAACATTAGGTCCAGGTTTCGTGATTTAGATGGAAAGGTAGCAGACAACTCTACTAATGTCAACACTTTTGATGAATTTGATCTGGTTTCATCTATCGATATTAGTCATATTATTGCTCAATTGAAACGCCCAGCTACCAGTTGGGATGTTTTGCCTTCAGGTTTACTTGGTGCGACAGCTGACTTTATTGGACCAAGTATTACATCTATTGTGAACTGTAGCCTTTCTACAGGTCTTTTTCCATCATGTCTTAAGCAAGCTGTCATTCAGCCCTTCTCAAGAAGTCTACTCTGGACCCTTTGGATTTCACAAATTATCGGCCAATTTCAAAGCTGCCCTGTATTTCGAAAATATTGGAGAAAGTGGTTTTATCTCAGCTGAGCTCTTTTTTGGCTAATAATGATGTGCTAGATGCTTTTCAGTCTGGTTTTAGGGCAGGACACAGCACTGAATCAGCTTTATTGCGAGTTTCCAATTATTTGTTACTCATTGCAGACTCGGGTAGTCGAGGAGCTTTAATTATGCTCAACCTTAGTGCAGCTTTTGATCTAATAGATCATGATATCCTTATTAAACGTTTAGAGCCTGTTGTGGGTCTGAGAGGGACTGTTTTAAAATGGTTTTCTTCTTATTTGAAGGGACGATCCTTTTCAGTGAGGGTTGGGGAATTTTCTTCCTCTTCAGTCTCTATTGACTGTGGAGTACCTCAGGGCTCCATTTTGGGGCCTATTCTGTTTTCACTATTTCTGTTGCCTTTAGGCCTTATTTTTTAAAAACACAGTATGTCTTGTCTTATCTTTATGCTGATGATATTCAGATGTATTTGCCTATTAGATTTGGAGGATCAACTTCTCATTCATCTTTGTTATTATGTCTTGAGGAGGAGAAGTGCTGGTTAGAGCAAAATCGCCTACAGCTAAATGCGAGTAAATCGGAAGTAATCATTTTTGGGCCAAATAAGGTTGACTGTGACATAAACGATGTGTTAGGTACATGGACAACACATGTGCAGTCTCAAATAAGAAATCTGGGTGTAATTTTTGACTCAGCTCTAATGTTTGATCATCAGATTAAATGTGTGGTAAAAAGTGGACTATTGCAAAAATGAAATCCTTTTTGTCTGTTGCTGATCTTGAGATTTATCTCCTCCCGTTTGGACTACTGTAATGCACTTTATTTGGGAGTGAGCCAATCTCTTATTTCAAAATTGCAATTGGTCCAGAATGCAGCTGCGAGACTAGCACAAAGAAAAGGGAGCATATTACTCCAGTTTTGGAAAAGCTGCATTGGCTTCGGGTTAAATATCGGATTCAGTATAAGGTGTTGCTGTACGTTTTTAAAGCTGTCCATGATATGGCCCCAGAATATATTACGGACCTGATTCATTTTAACTCTGGTAGACCTCAAAGATCATTTAACTGCTTACTGCTCTCAGTTCCGAAAACTCACCTGAAAACTAAGGGGGATCGTGCATTTTCGGTCGCTGGCCCAAGACTGTGAAACACCCTTCCACCTGACATCAGATCTGTACCCTCAGTTGATGTTTTTAAATCTCGCGTGAAAACATACTTGTTTTCTATGGCTTTTAATTGTTGACTTTTGGGAGATGTAAATTGTTTTAATTGATGTTCTGATATTGTTGATTTTTGTTTTTACTATTCTCATCTTGTTGTGTTGCTGTACAGTCCTTTGGTCTACTTTGTAGTGGAAAGGGCTCTATAAATAAAGTAGACTTGAGACTTGTAGGAATATGGCATTATGATATTTATTATTGATGTCACTATTATTAGACAATTATATTACATTTTGTCACTTTTATAGAGCTTGTTTTAGTTTAGTTGTGTGTTTATGATTTTTTTTTTCATTACAAATACCATAGTTTATCATTATTAATAGTAGTAATAATTATAGTATTAATTTTGTTATTGTTGTTATAGAAACCAAAAGACCATGGTAATGAGGAGCATAGTTTTTGCTTGATTCATGATTTTACTAATACTACAGTTACTTCTGAATTCAAGTAGCTTTTCATTAGGGCAACTACAAGGTTCATCAAAAAAATCATCAAAAAAACATCAAAGCTTTGAGATTACAAACATCTGAAAAGTCCTAAAAAGGAGATACATCATGTTAGAGTTTTTTTTACTCAACAATTAAAAGCGCCTGTACAAAAATCACTGTACAATGATTGTGCAAGGAGATGCATTTTGCAACAACGTTGCAGAATGGACCTTCTTTCTTAAGGTGTTGTATTGTGAAATGTTTTATCTTATCTTACAAGAAATATTGCAATATAGTTTAGAAACTGCTATTTGCCTAAGCCTACGCCTTTAAGATGTTGTAATTGTTTAGATTAAAGTAGAGATAGATTAGCTTGCTTCTCTAAAAAAGATGCTGATTACTTCATTTGAATTTATGCTACTATGAGTTCGTTAACTGGGTCAAAAGTCACACTTCCTGGCATACGCAATCTATGCTTCGCTCACACTAAGAGAAAGGGGTGTGGGATGGTTTATGTATTATCGGAATATGGAGATACGGAAAAGGGACGTATTGTTTGTATGATTATAAAATGTGATGAATGGAATACATCAGTGCCGCAATTCGGGGTGAAGACTTCTCGCTGTTTATTTTTAGTGTATTTGCTTATGAGTTATTGTTTTAATAAAGCAAAACCATTTCCTATGGTGATGTGTTAAACTTATTTTAAACAAGTCTCTGAGTAATTTAAAATGAGTAACATATTATCTGAATTTATTCATAAACCTCCAATAAGAGTTCCATAGAGGTGAGGACCTCAACTGAGCTGCTCAGGACATCGGGTGGAGAATAGGAAAAGGAAAAGCAACCGCTGAGCAATAAATGTTTCCTATGTGCTATGTTGAGATGACAAGAAAAGTAAGTTGTGGTCACGAGAAAACAATAAAGAAAAATAATAATAATCTATGGCCTCTTATGACTTCCGTACTAATTTGCCTTTAGTAAACCTGGCACTTAATGCACCTTATTACGTTTTTTTTTTTTTTATTGTTCAGTTCAGCAATGTAGATGATATATTGTCATTACTTATCTTTTCAGCATGGCATCCTCCAGTGGTCCACTAAATGAGGAGCTCCAGTGCTCCATCTGTCTGGATGGGTTCACTGATCCAGTCACCACTCCATGTGGACACAACTTCTGCAGAACCTGTCTGAACAAGCACTGGACAAACACACATATCTGCTTCTGTCCACTCTGTAAAGAAAAGTTCAGCAGAAGACCTGATCTCAAGATTAATATAACACTCAGAGAGGTTGTGCAGCACTTCAATGAGAAGCTCAATCCAGGAAGATCTGAGGTATTTTGTGACTTCTGTGAAGGAATAAAGCAGAAAGCCATGAAGTCCTGCCTGACGTGTCAAAGCTCTTACTGTGAGACTCACCTGGAGCCTCATCACAGAGTCCAGCGTCTAAAGAAACACACACTGATCAACGCTGTGGAAAATCTGGAGGATTATATATGCCAGAAACACGAGAGACCTCTGGAGCTGTTCTGCAGAGATGATCAGATGAGTGTGTGTCTGTCCTGCACTGAAGGAGACCACAGGACTCACAACACTGTTCCTATAGAGGAGGAGAGTCAGCAGAAGAAGGCAAGAGTCACAAAAATATCAGAAATAATATTTCTTGCGATTATGTTGGTAAAGGGATCGTCTTTTTAAAACTTCCAAACAGTGGCGGCTCCTGCCAATTCTCTCAGGGGGGGCAAATGTTTGCATGATTAATGAGGATAGGTCACCCATTCAATTGATGAATTAACGGCTAGTTAAAGATGTAAAGGAAACTGAACTATAGTATTAATTAAAAATAAACTGACTCTATCACTGCTCCCTTACATTACACTGCTTACTTACATCACATTACTCACTTAGGTTACATTGCTCACTTACATTACACTGCTTACTTACATCACATTACTCACTTATATTACATTGCTCCCTTACATTACACTGCTTACTTACATCACATTACTCACTTATATTAC
This sequence comes from Sinocyclocheilus rhinocerous, assembly GCF_001515625.1. Classification (NCBI taxonomy): domain Eukaryota; kingdom Metazoa; phylum Chordata; class Actinopteri; order Cypriniformes; family Cyprinidae; genus Sinocyclocheilus; species Sinocyclocheilus rhinocerous. The sequence continues at coordinate 316,599 of NW_015627543.1, forward strand.
ATTGCTCCCTTACATTACACTGCTTACTTACATTTACACTGCTTACTTACATCACATTACTCACTTAAGTTACACTGCTCCCTTACATTACACTGCTTACTTACATGACATTACTCACTTAAGTTACACTGCTCCCTTACATTACACTTCTTACTTGCATCACATTACTCACTTAGGTTACACTGCTCCCTTACATTACACTGCTTACTTACATCACATTACTCACTTATATTACATTGCTCCCTTACATTACACTGCTTACTTACATCACATTACTCACTTAAGTTACACTGCTCCCTTACATTACACTGCTTACTTACATCACATTACTCACTTGTATTACATTACACCTGTAGTTGTCCATGCGATGTCTGTCACACTCTAGGGATGGAACAAAATGCAGGGGTAGCAGAATAAAGCGTTAGCTACTTCGCAGCCCGCTAGCCATTTTTTCCGCTCATACCACATCCTCGAAAATCCCCGTTTACACGACTTCCCGCCCTTTGTTGATACATGTTTGATGTTTAAATTTGGTCTTGGTGGTCCTAATTCTTTAATTGCCAATTTATCCTTATTGCTACGACGACTGAATGGTATTTCTTTCAATGACACGATAGAATTAATCTGCGCTGAGGTAACGTTCGCCAAGATGTCGATCAAGTTCAACTGACAACTGAAGTTGAGTTGGCGTAGCTGTCCCCGTCTCTCTCTCTGTTTTTTTTTTCTTTTTCTTTTT
>NW_015627543.1:317510-342454 GCF_001515625.1 Sinocyclocheilus rhinocerous
ATTACACTGCTCACTTACATCACATTACTCACTTATATTACATTGCTCCCTTACATTACACTGCTTACTTACATCACATTGCTCACTTGTATTACATTACACCTGTAGTTGTCCATGCGATGTCCGTCACGTGACGCTCTCGGGATGGAACAAAATGCAGGGGTAGCAGAATAAAGCGTTAGCTACTTCGCAGCCCGCTAGCCATTTTTTCCGCTCATACAAAGTCCTCGAAAATCCCAGTTTATACAACTTCCCGCCCTTTGTAGATACATGTTTGATGTTTAAATTTGGTCGTGGTGGTCCTAATTCTTTAATTGACAATTTATCCTTATTGCTACGACGACTGAATGGTATTTCTTTCAATGACACGACAGAATTAATCTGCGCTGAGGTAACGTTCACCAAAATGACGATCATGTTCAACTGACAACTGAATTTGAGTTGGCATAGCTGTCCCCGTCTCTCTGTTTTTTTTTTCTTTTTCTTTTTTCACATTTGATAAATATATTAAAGTAGTTTTTCATTTTTTCTTGTTGTTAAAATTCAAAATAGTTTTTAAATATTATTGGATGTCACTGTTCCCACCAATCCTTGCACAAGAAACCGCCCCTGCTTCCAAAGCTAATATCCTTTTAAATGCATGTCTGATAAAATTTGTTTTGTCAGTTTTTAAGAATACATTTGTTTTCCCCAAAGCTGACAGACTAAAAGTCAAACATTGACCCAAAATTTTCAATTCATGGGACCTACCCCATTTTTGAACATAGACGTGAAAGTGCACTATCCAAACTTAAACTGTTATGATTCATGATTGCTTTGGAATACAGACCTAAGGTTTGACTCTTTTAAGAAGACAAACAGCAGATTATTGTAGAAATCCTTTCCAAATATGAAGGTATCAAAAAGTTATAGAAGTTTAAGTTTACTGTAAAGAAAATGCATTGTACTTATTTTTTATTTTATATAAAATAAATATTTTACAAAATATGTTTTAATCCAAAATTGCTATAAAAATACAGCCTTATGTCTAAATAAGTTATGTTCCAAATTTGAAGTTGATATAAAAAAATTTGTTCCTGTGAGATTTTATTTAGGGCATTTCTATATTTAATTTCAAGCTTTCAAATTATATATAATTTATGATGATTACTAAAATATGTGATAGGGAAAAAAGACCAAAAAAAAAAAAAAGGGCGCCATGCATCCCACAGGTAAGATGGTGACAGTTATAGGGTTAGTTCACCCAAAAATGAAAATTCTGTCATTAATTACTTCCACACCCCTAAGAACTTCGTTCATCTTCGGTACACAAATGAAAATATTTTTGATGAAAACTGAAAGGTATTACGGGTTTGGAACGACACGAGTGTGAGTAATTAATGACAGAATTTCATTTTTGGGTAAACTATCCCTTTAAGGGGTTAAACAGTTTTCATTATTCAAATATGACTTTTTGTTAGAAAATGGAAAATTAAATTCAGTGATAAATGTGTTTGTGTTTTCCTTTATATGTAGAATAAGCTGGTTCAGACACAGGCAGGCGTGCAGCAGATGATCCAGGACAGAATGAAGAAGATTCAGGAGATCCAGCACTCAGTGGAGAATAGAAAAGTGAGTGGGAAAAAAATATTAAAATTAAGAATGCATTATAATATTTCAATCAGCTTAAAGGGATAGTTCACCCAAAAATGAAAATGTGATGTTTATCTGCTTACCCCCAGGGCATCCAAGATGTAGGTGACTTTGTTTCTTCAGTAGAACACAAACGAAGATTTTTAACTCAAACCGTTGCAGTCTGTCAGTCATATAATGGAAGTGAATGGGAATCACGGCTTTGAGAGTCAAAAAACTGTCAATGGTCCATTTGAGAGATAGGTGGCGGTAATGCACTTATAAGTCTGCGATCTGCTGTAAAGCAAGAAGAAGAAGCAGACGCGTCACGTGCCGACTGAAGAAGACGATGCGAACGCGCTCAGGATCAATGTATCGTCACGAGCCGCAGGGCTCTATCTACAATCTCAATTAGGAGTGTCAATGGTCCATTTGAGAGATAGGTGGCGGTAATGCACTTATAAGTCTGCGATCTGCCATAAAGCAAGAAGAAGAAGAAGACGCGTCACGTGCCGGCTGAAGAAGAAGATGTGAATGCGCTCAGGACAGTTCGGACATTGCGGTCAATCAGAGGTAAAAATGATATAAATACGGTTCAGTTTCTTGCACAGACCGATCGTTTCGTGTCTTTACACATCAATGTATCGTCACGAGCCGCAGGGTTAAATTTGGTTTTGTTTGTGCATGTTTTTTGACTCTCAAAGCCGTGATTCCCATTCACTTCCATTATATGACTGACAGACTGTAACGGTTTGAGTTAAAAATCTTCATTTGGGTTCTACTGAAGAAACAAAGTCACCTACATCTTGGATGCCCTGGGGGTAAGCAGATAAACATCACATTTTCATTTTTGGGTGAACTATCCCTTTAATGAAGGTTCTGAATTAAATAGATAAGTCACATTTCAAATTAATATAGATTACTGCTGAGCCCAAGCCTCTGCTACTAATTTGAAAATGTTACTTGAGAACTAGTAATGAATGAACGTTGAGTATTAAAAGCTGTAAAAGCTCCCTGTATTAGAGTATTATGAGAGAGAGAAGGACTGAGCGAGTGTGATTACCTGCATATGATACAGCATTCATTCTTCAGCTCAGTCTTATATTCACAATAAAACATTCGTTTGAATGTCCACTGAGGAAATCTTTGCCATACTATTCTTTCATCTGTTAAGAGTGATTTCCCACATATTTTAAGTCTAAACAAGTAAATTCTCACTTAAAAAACTCTTATAACTACATCTGGTGACAAAAAAAAATTATAAAATTACAGTGGATTTGGACGTCCGCCATGACACTCACTGTGAGAAATACCAGAAGTGGACTGATACAAACAGTGAAATTTTTGGAGTTCTGTCAAAGCCAATGGAACGCAAGCATGCAACCTTTAGCCAAAAAAGCATAATAGGTAATGCTAATGCTTCCGCTTTGGTTCCGCTTAGGAGACCAGAGCCCATTTTTTTTAATGGATGTCAATGGAGGAGAGGCTTCACTACACTGAATAAACAGCGTATAACATAGTAAATTCCTATGGTATTCGTAAACAGCGACTGAGAGTCGCACAACTCTGGCTGAAATTCAGTGTCGTCAAGGCTGTAATGTGATTGGCTATCAAGGCACCGTGATTAAAGAGAAAGAAACAGAACACAAATACATATATGTGTGAGTATATACTGTATATATATATATATATATATACACATATATATGCATATGTACATATGTATGTATATGTACTCATGTATGTATTAGGGGTGTAACGGTTCACAAAATTCACGGTTCAGTTCGATACGACACAGTGGTGTCACGGTTCGGTACGTTTTCGATATGGGGGTGGGGTAAGCAGATAAACATCACATTTTCATTTTTGGGTGAACTATCCCTTTAATGAAGGTTCTGAATTAAATAGATAAGTCACATTTCAAATTAATATAGATTACTGCTGAGCCCAAGCCTCTGCTACTAATTTGAAAATGTTACTTGAGAACTAGTAATGAATGAACGTTGAGTATTAAAAGCTGTAAAAGCTCCCTGTATTAGAGTATTATGAGAGAGAGAAGGACTGAGCGAGTGTGATTACCTGCATATGATACAGCATTCATTCTTCAGCTCAGTCTTATATTCACAATAAAACATTCGTTTGAATGTCCACTGAGGAAATCTTTGCCATACTATTCTTTCATCTGTTAAGAGTGATTTCCCACATATTTTAAGTCTAAACAAGTAAATTCTCACTTAAAAAACTCTTATAACTACATCTGGTGACAAAAAAAAATTATAAAATTACAGTGGATTTGGACGTCCGCCATGACACTCACTGTGAGAAATACCAGAAGTGGACTGATACAAACAGTGAAATTTTTGGAGTTCTGTCAAAGCCAATGGAACGCAAGCATGCAACCTTTAGCCAAAAAAGCATAATAGGTAATGCTAATGCTTCCGCTTTGGTTCCGCTTAGGAGACCAGAGCCCATTTTTTTTAATGGATGTCAATGGAGGAGAGGCTTCACTACACTGAATAAACAGCGTATAACATAGTAAATTCCTATGGTATTCGTAAACAGCGACTGAGAGTCGCACAACTCTGGCTGAAATTCAGTGTCGTCAAGGCTGTAATGTGATTGGCTATCAAGGCACCGTGATTAAAGAGAAAGAAACAGAACACAAATACATATATGTGTGAGTATATACTGTATATATATATATATATATATACACATATATATGCATATGTACATATGTATGTATATGTACTCATGTATGTATTAGGGGTGTAACGGTTCACAAAATTCACGGTTCAGTTCGATACGACACAGTGGTGTCACGGTTCGGTACGTTTTCGATATGGGGGTGGGGTGGCGGGGGGGCTTAATTGGTTATGTCGCAATGTTGGAAATATTTCTGTTTTAAGCCATGAAGACGAGCCAATGGATATCACACACAAGCAACGTGCAAACTTTGCGCAAGAGTTATGCCGGTGAACGTCTTAATGTCAGTAAATTCACTATGCAGAAAGTGAAAGTAAAAACGGAATGACGGAGTAATGTCAGTAAATTCACTATGCAGAAAGTGAAAGTAAAAATGGAATGACGGAGTAATGACGGAGCTTTCGGCATCTGACGCCGCATATTCTCTCAGAGACGACGAGACGAATCTACTTCAACATATGCTGATAACGGTATATAGCTAACTATTTCTAATACTACATAGTGAAAAAAAATGAGAAGAAACATATTTAGTGTTAAACAGGTTGTTTTTGAAAGTCTGTGCTTGAAATAAAAGCTTTTTATTTCATTGATTTTTATTTATGACTGAAGTGTTGAATATTCAATGACTGAATATTTTAATCATAGGCCTATATTTCATTGTATAGACCTGTTTTAAAATACCTTTTTTTAAAAAACATTTTAACGGTTCAATACGAATACGTGTATCATTACACCCTTAGTATGTATACATGTATGAAAGTATATCTATATATATATAAAGCATTAAATCATTATTAAATGTACTTTTGATCTCTTGGCTATTCCATCCATATTTGCATTTAGCATTTTGGAAATGTATTTTCTTGACCCTGAAATACATTTTGAAGTATATTTTAGTATATAAGAGTTGAAACTACATATACTTTCTATTTTAAAACTATATTTCATTGAGCTTCACTGTTTACAACAAATATTTGCTATATAGTTAGGTCACAAAAAATATTTTTTTGCCATATGGGGCATTGAGATCTTCACTGATCTGATCCTCTCCATTCAGAGATGTCAGTCTGAGCTACTGCTGATGATGGAGGAACAGCAGAAAGCAGCAGAGAAACAGGCTGAAGATCTCATTAAAGAGCTGCAGCAGGAAATCACTGATCTGAAGAAGAGAAACACTGAGCTGGAGCAGCTCTCACACACTGACGATCATCTGCACCTCCTACTGGTCTGTCAACATCTCATATTTGTAATGTTTGGTTTTGGTTTCAAATGGAAGTGAAACAGTAATTTAAGTTTTATTTTACTTATTACATTATTTAGTAATGAAAAACTGATTTCCTCTTTAATAAAATAAATAAATAAATATATACACATGATTAATGTAACCATTTTAAAGAAAAAAGTTTTTGTTACAGCTTTTGGAGCAAGGGCTTGCAATACCACAGCGGTTGACATCATAGGGTTGGTTCGCTCCATTGGCTGAAGTAAAATAGCATTTCTTTACTTTTTGAACAAAAAGATGTTATTTTAACACACAAATGTTTTTGGTTTTCACCATAATTTTGATGAATATCCAACATCAAACTGTCTACATCACGAAGCTTTGATCGTGGTCCCAAACATTGTTTTCAAATCGCGAGGTGCAATGTGATGTAAACAAACAACACTTCATACAATATCATTCATGTCACATCTTATGTCAGACCTTTCAGACATATTTGCATTACACTGGCTCATTCACCAGTAGTGGTATGTAACATATTTTTTGTTCACCTGCGAATAGGGCTGTGCAATTAATCTAAATACATTTCGATTTCGGCCTCTAACAAATATGAAAATACAATAATTGAGATAAAATTATTATTGTGCCCCATTTCACCCTTTACTGTGGTGCACTTTCGTTCCCCCATAAAAGCCCAATTTCACATGCAAATCAGTAAAATCATGTAAGGTGACGTATGCAAAATGGGACGTGCTCGATTTATTATATTTGATTATATTTATTTATGCTTTCAAAAGTGATAAAGAGAACTTGTGCTGTTCCTCAGGAGGATTTCTGTGTATGTGCTCAAAGACGGAACAGAACATGGACATGTACATTAATCTTTTAGCTTAAGGTGCATGCCTAACGGTCAAATACAGCTTGGTGCTTAGTGATTATTGCAGTAAACCCTTGTCTGTTATGTAATAAATGAACATAAAGAGTTGCGAATGAAAATACGTGTTTAACAGTATATTGGATCCGTGCAGCTCTTAAAGTGACAGCGGGCTATATTCCTGCTGCCAAAGGTGTGCTTAATATTAATCAAACAAGATACGACAAAGACAGAATCACTCACTGCTCTTGACTGAAGGACTGTTGTAGCTTTAATAAGAAACAAAGAAAGTTTCATTCTTACAGTGAATTACAGTGCTGTTTTATTTTACATTTGATTATTCATTTATGTAGCAGGCTGTTAACTGAATACTTTAGACTTGCATTAAAAAAGCCCTTAAAGGGTTAGATCACCAAAACATGAAAATTAGCCCATGCTTTACTCACCCTCAAGGCATCCTAGGTGTATATGACTTTCTTCTTTCAGACAAATCCAATCGGAGTTAAGGCCGTTTCACACTGAGCTCGATGTGAATCGCTGACGAACAGTGCTTTCACACCGAGCGCGAACCTATTGATCACCTTCTGCCTATTCAAGTCTGCATGCTAGGTGGAGCCGACCAGCAAAGCATTATTTTCCTCATGTAGCCTATGTATCTCATATATGGCTTTTACATTGTTTGCTGCTCAATATACAGCAGGGGTGGGCAAACTTGGCCCTTCCAGGCCACTTTCCTTCAGAGTTTAGCTCCAACCCTAATCAAACACACCTGAACCAGCTAATCATTGTCTTCAAGACTACTAGAAGGCTACAGGCAGGTGAGTTTTATCAGAGTCGGATCCAATCTCTGCAGGAAAGTGGCCTGGAAGGGCCAAGTTTGCCCATCACTGATATACAGCATTAAATTAAGATAAATAACCCCTTATAAAGGACCCCCTTGCACGAAGCGGATGGTCACAGCGAGTGTGTTGCCTGTCTGGGGATTGCCCATGCAGAGGCTGTGCTCACTGTGGCGTCATGTTCTCATTGCGAGAACATGAGTCTCGCCTGTCTTCGCTTGTGGTTCGCCTTCTTCAATGAAGGCGGTCCTCCCCGCTCCGTTCTCCCGTCTCCTTTCTCTCCCAAGAGGAAGAAGCAGTGGAACAGCGGGGCTCATCTCTCGGGCTCGAGTTATGACGTGTCGGCCCAGCACCCGTGCGTTTCATTCTCCACGCAGCACCTTATATCGCTGATGTGTTTCACACGTGAGGATCAGCGCCCCTTGTCGGATGCGAGTAGCTTGGTTTCCTTCGGTGCTTCTGAGGAAGAGGTGGGCATCGACAACTCCATGTCTTTGATGGATTCTGACGCTGAAGAGTGGGTGTGTTCCGGCGAGGAGCCTGAAGCCCCCACTTCATCCCAGTCTACGCAGCCCAGCGTAGACTCTGAGCTGATCCACATTCTCACGCGTGGTGTGGAGGAACTCAACCTCGAGTGGTCGGCCCTGGAAGAGCCCGCCCCCAGCCTCCTTGATGAGTGGTTTTTGAAGGGACATCGTCAACCATCCTCTCGACAGCTGCTCTCACCACCGTTGACTGCGCTGAAGACAGAGGGTACTGCAAGCTCCCACCTCTGGAGGAGGCGGTAGCTGAGCATCTTCTCCCACCGTCGAACCGTGGGCTTAAGACTGCGGCACACCCTTCCAAGTCCTGCAGGATGACATCAGCCCTGGCCAACAGGGCTTATGCAACGGCTGGCCAGGCCGGCTCAGCCCTGCATATTATGTCCGTGCTACAGGTATTTCAGGCCAAATTTCTCCGTGACATGGATGAGTCTGGCTGGGATCCTAGCGCCTTCAAAGAGCTGCGTACGGCGACAGATCTGGCCCTAAGCGCTACCAAGGCAACAGCACAGTCAGTGGGCAAGGCCATGGCCAACCTGGTGGTGTTGGAGCACCACTTGTGGCTAAACCTGACGGAGATCAGGGACTCTGAAAAAATGATATTCTCGACTCCCCAGTCTCTCCTAAGGGACTCTTCGGTCCTGCCGTGGACAGTTTCACAGAGCGCTTCACGGAGGCACAAAAGAATGCGACGGCCTTTCAGAATGTTAACTTCGTTAACTATCAGTACACGGTCCTTCCGTTTGGACTGTCCCTGGCCCCTCACACTTTTACGAAGTGCATAGACGTGGCTCTTTCCCCTCTGAGACAGATGGGAATCCGCGTATTAAACTACCTCGACGAATGGCTAGTTCTGGCCGACTCAGAATGGTAACTTTTTGTTCACAGGTCGTTGTTGCTCAACCCCGTAAAGCATCTTGGGCTGAAAATCAATTCAGCCAAGAGTTTTCTGACTTTTTCTGGGAACAGTTATAGAGTCTGTGCAAATGCAAGCTTGGATTACACCAGATCGCTCCCTGAATAGCCAGCGAGTGGTGGCGTCTTTCAAGCCGGGGACTGCATGTCCCCTCAGGGCATTTCGGAGGATGCTCGGCCTCATGGCAGCTGCCTCCTCAGTTATTCCCCTGGGCCTGCTACACACGCGGCCCCTTCAATACTGGCTAAAAGCCCGAGTTCCGTCCCACGCCTGGCACCTGGGCCACGTTTATGTCAGGGTAACCCATCGCTGCATCAAAGCTGTGTCCCCTTGGACAACTTCTTACCTGTTTCTGTCAGGCGTGCAGTTGTGAACGACCTCCAGATGGAAGGTGGTCACGACAGACGCCTCCAGCTTAGGCTGGGGCATTCTGTACGAGGGCAACTCGGCATACGGCTCCTGGTCAACCCACGAGCGATGCCTACATATCAACTGCCTTGAAATAATGGCTGTTTGTCTGGCCCTGAAAAACTTTGTGCCAGCCATAAAGGGACGCCACGTCTTGGTCCGGTTGGACAACACGACTGAGGTGGCCTATATCAACCACCAAGGCAGCCTCAGGTCACGTCCTCAGCACAGGATAACTCGACATCTCCTGCTTTGGGCACAGAGCAAACTCTTCTCACCACGAGCGGTTCATGTGCTGGGCAGATTGAACCAGGGACCATATGTTGTCCAGGGACAATGTAGCTCCAGGGGAATGGAAACTACATCCCCAGATGGTTCAGAGGATCTGGTCAGTTTTTGGCAAAGCAGAGGTTGACCTCTTCACCTCCGAAGACATCTATCACTGCCCAACCTATTTTTCAAGACAGCGGGATGCTCTGGCCCACGATTGGCCCAACACCCATCTGTATGCCTCCCCTCTGGTCGCTCTGCTACCCCAGATTATCAGGCGAGTCAGGGAAACAAAATGCTCTCTCCTCCTTGTAGCCCCTCTCTGGAGGAACCAAGTCTATTTCCCGGAGATGATCCAGCTGCTGTCTGCAGCACCGTAGTCAGTACCACTGAGGAGAGACCTTCTCTCGCAAGCGCAGGGCAAGATTTGGCATTCCCAGCCGAAACTGTGGAACCTTCATGCCTGGCCACTCGACGGGAGCCTAGTCAGCTCCCAGCGAGAGTCACTAATACCATTTTAGAGGATAGAGCTCCATCTACAAGGCGTCTCTACACCCTCAAGTGGTCAGTCTTCAGTGACTGGTGTTCAGCACGTAACTAGGATCCGATTTCATGTGACGTGTCCCACATGCTAACCTTCCTGCAAGAGCTGTTGGATAAGGGGCGCACCCCTTCCACACTCAAAGTCTATGTGGCAGCCATCGCGGCAAACCATTCTCCCGAGGCAGGCCGGAGAATCGGCAGAAACGACCTGGTCGTTAAGTTCCTCAAAGGCGCTTGGCAGTTGATGGGAGCCCAGCATGGGACTTATCTATAATCCTGAGGGCCCTCAAAGGGCCTCCCTTTGAGCCGCTTCAAACAGCCGGCTTAAGGGTCATGACTCTCAAAATCGCTCTGCTTTTGGCCCTAGCATCGATCAAGCGGGTAGGTGACTTGCAAGCCCTGTCTGTCAGCGCTTCCTGTCTGCAGTTTGGACCCAACAACTATAAAGTCATTTTTCAACTGCACAGCGGTTATGTACCTAATGTGCTCTCAACTCCGTTCAGAGCCCAGGTTATTTCCTTGTGAGCCCTCTTCGGGACGGACGGCGAACTGGGTCACAACTTGTTCTGCGCTGATTGGGCACTCCGAGTTTGCGTTGAGCACTCCAAGTCATTTAGACAAACACACCAGCTCTTTATGTGCTTTGGAGGCCACTCTAAAGGGCTGCCGGTCACAAAGCAAAGACTATCTCACTGGATAGTAGATGCTATAGCCCTGGCTTATGCCTCAGCTGGTTCTCAATGCCCTATAGGTGTGAGGGCCCATTACACCAGAGGAATGGCCTCCTCCTGGGCCTGGTCCAGTGGAATTTCTATTGGGGAGATTTGTGCGGCCACCAGCTGGTCGTCGCCGTCTACCTTCATTAGATTTTACAATTTGGACATCCCTGCCCTGCAGGCACATATCTTATCCACTTAATATTTACCCCTTTTCCCCCCTCGAGTCGATGCTACTGGATGCATTCCCCATAAGTCGTGAAGACAACGCAATGAGAGTTACCTTTCGATAGGTAACGCTCCGGTTACTCACGTAACCTCGGTTCCCTGAGATAAGGGAATGAGCGTTGCTTAACTAGCCATGCTATAAGCTGCACGCGAATCGATGGCTGTCGCTTCAGTTGTATGATTCTGATGAGATGGAGCTCCTGGGCCAACTTATATAGCAGTAGGCTCCGTCCCTTCTGGCGGGCTCGAGCGCCATTGATTTGTGCAGCTACACAAACGTCAACAAATCAGGCTTCAGTAACAAGAGTAAAAAGGAGTTTCCCCATAAGTCGTCAAGATGATGCAACACTCGTTCCCTTATCTCAGGGAACCAAGGTTACATGAGTAACCAGAGCGTTTATTTACAGGAGCAATGGAAGCAAAGTTTCCGTACTTTAGCAAAGGAAAACCAGTCTCCTCTTGGCTTATATCAAAATCCTCTGACATCTTCTTTACAAATCCTCATTTTGTATTTCTAATTTGTGACCTGCGTTTTTTGGTCTCTCTCCTCCACGTTTCCATGTTCGTCACTGCCACATGCGCTACGCCTACATCCTACTTCATCCGCCCCGGAATGGCTTCCACGTATGACAGTTAGTGGAAGTGAGAGAAAAGCGTTTATAACGTTTTAAATATGGATATTTTCCTTACCAAAACACATGGAAGAAATATTGCTGCAAATATAATATACATGAAATAACCCCCATATAGCATACATGAATACCTCATAACAGATCTATACAGGTGGAGCTGGGGAAGGCGGAGGGTTTCTGAAGCAAGCTGCAACTGCTACAGCAAGCACTAGTCATATATTTGAATGTTGAGCAGCGAGGTCATTGGCTACCGATACAGGAGAGAACCAATCAGCTGTGCCATGTGATAATGATGTCATTAGGTCATATTGAATTAGACCTAACGGACTGCGCCATCTAGAGTTTCATGCCAGAACTCTGTATTTCTGTCATGACAACTCTCGGAGGGATTGGCATGGTAATGTACATGACAATGTTAATGTATTTGGTCTTGGCGGAATAGATCTGCTACGCTGCTGCTGCTGCAGAGCAAGTACCGAGACTTGCTTGTTGTGAATGACATGCTGCTGTGAGCATGTAAGAAATATTGCTGCTGCAAATATAACATACATGAAATAACCCCCCACAAAGTAGGAGACATAGAAAGGACAATACAAGCCAAAACAAGACAAAAACACCCGCCCCAACAACAAGCAGATCTATCGCCAAGACATATGTACTGCTGCTGCTCTGAAGATCCATGTGAACCGCATGTATTACTATCTATTTGTGCCTGGGCTACCACGCTGACCGGCTTAATGCTAGTGGCCTATGGCTATGTGTGACTGGGCTACCACGCCGACTGGCTTAACAATAGTGGCCTATGGCTATGTGAGCCTTGGCTACCATGCCGACCGGCTTAACAATAGTGGCCTATGACTATGTGAGCCTGGGCTACCACGCCAACTGGCTTAACTCTAATTAGACGCGCACTGTGTAATGTTTAATTAACAAAATGGATATACGTTGCAATCTGATAGATAAGACCCCAGCACCCACCTGAGCAAATTTAGTCATTTGATAACTGCTGTTACTTTCTCCACTTCGTCAGTCCCAGCGGCAGCGTAACAGCTTGTAAATTCATGCTTGTGCAATGATGAGACGGACAAAGTTAGCCAATGCATGCCATTTTACTCTCTCGTGCAGATAAAGTTGTCAGAGTTACAGTGCACCAAAACCCCTGGGTGGACTGACCTTAATGAACTGAAATAAAAGCAGAATATAAATGTTCTTTCTCTGTTTTCTGAATTACACGGCACAGCGAGAGCACACATCGCACAAGCACATTTCTCCGAACAACACTTCCCATAATGCATTTCGCTCAGGACTACGACAGCCATAGATAGTGATCTTCAGCGTCTCCCGCATCACTGTCATTGATATGACTGCGATAAGCGCGTGCTTCTGACACTGCGTGCAGCTGAAATCAACCACACACTCATCACAATGAAAACATCGACCTTAGAAATAACGAACGTGAACACTGGGATAATCGCCGATGTATATGGTGAACCCCCGTTGAAATGCATACACAAGAATGCTTATTCCATTTAACCTTTTTCATGTCCGTTACTGTCGGCGTGTCCTCAAGCAATTACGTATGCTCTAAACTGCATTTTGCTCCAGCTGTATAAACACAGATGCTAAATGCTGCTGCTAATATGCTTAATATTTCGCTCCTGCATACAATGCAAACTGCTAACATGACACTTAGTTTAAACTTGATTATGGTTGCTCATTTTTAAATACAATTAGGCAGACCACGCAATACAGACAGCTATATGGATTAGAAGAACATTCACTTATCTTAGATGTTGATTTTGCTGTTCTGAAGCAAGCTGCAACTGCTAGGGCAAGCACTAGTCATATATTTGAATGTTGAGCAGCGAGCTCATTGGCTACCGATACAGGAGAGAACCAATCAGCTGTGCCATGTGATAATGATGTCATTAGGTCAGATTGAGTTAGACCTATCGGACTGCGCCATCTAGAGTTTCATGCCAGAACTCTGTATATGTCATAGCAACCTTATTTACAGAAAATATATATTTGATATATATCACTAAGACCACATCTTTAAATAAATCACTCATATAAAGTTTTGGTCATATGGCCCACTCACAATCGTGTTAAATAATCATGATTACAATATTGACCAAAATAATTGTGATTATGATTTTTGCCATAATCGAGCAGCCCTACCTGCGAATACAATCAGCTTACCTGCTGTTAACAGGACGCTAAAACTAATCACCTACCTGAACAATTGGGCCAGTGCTGCTTCCTCAAGAAAGTTCATCATTCTCACGTGCGTGGCCATTCAACATTACGTCAGGGTATAAGACAGCCACAACATCTAAAAAGGGATTATTTTATTCCTGACTGAGTCTCAGAGGAGACACAGCATTATATAGTATATATTAATGTGTTTCTTTGTTCAGGGAGAGAAAACAATTTTGATATACAATTTCAATTAATAAAAGAAACTAGCATACAACAAAATAACAAAACCACCCAAGTTTCTCCAACAACTAGCAGAAAAAAATCTAAATAAAGAAGAAGGGGTTACTTGCCTTGGTCTTTACTCAAAAATATAAAATTGTATAAAATAAATATAGAGTAAACAAAACAACGGTAGTGGCCTGTGTGTGCCTAACAAAAAAACAAACAAAAAAGTTTTTAATTTAATTGTTTTGATGAGTAGCCACATAAACACATATTGTTTCTGACCTGTAACAGCCGTACTGCTCAGTCCCCTTGCTGTATCGTCTCAAATGCATAAGCAGTTGCACTTATTATGGGCTCAGCAGTCCTTTCAAGTTCATCTTCCTTCCTTTCTTCCTCCATTTCAAAACAAGCGTGTGTTAAAAAAGTAAAGAAATGCTTAAATTACTTCACTGGCCAGCGGAGCGAACCAACCTCATGACGTCTTCTTTCTCCTGTTGTAGGTGTTCTCATTCCTACACAGTCATCTACACACCAAGAACTGGACTGAGATCAGTATTGACTCTGATGTGAATGTGCTCTCTCTGCATAGAGCTCTGACTCAACTGGAAAAAACTTATGAGACACTAAATGAAAAACTCTGTCAAACTGGTATGTGAATATCAAATGCAGTTTGTTTGTTTATCTATTTTACATAGTTTTTTTTTTTTTTTATAAAATTTTTCTGGGCATTCAAGAAAATAAATTTGAATGAATGAATGAATGAAGCATTTATATAGCGCTTTATTGTGTATTGCTGTACACCCAAAGCACTTTACAATCACGAGGTGGTCTCTCCCCAACCATTTTATAAGAAAATCAATTTTATAATTTTAATAAAAATACACACCACATTTCTTTGAACCTCTCTCTGGTATGATTGTCTCATAGACTTCCATTGTATGGGCATTAACTGTAAACTAGGGATGTGCATCTCCAGACCATAACTGAGGCCGATGTGATAAGCATCTCAATGCATAGCCAACGATACATTAAAGATATATATGAAGCAGCTACAGATCTGATGTGACACGATTCACTTCTATTACGATGCAGTGTGATTCGATTCAACACAATGCGATTCAATGGAAAAAAATATGATGCTATGCAATTCAGTTGGTTCATTGTAATTATTTGGTGGAAGATGCAGCTCTACATGTTAATCTGTATTCTATTTGATTCTCAGGACTCGCCTTGGTCTCCGTAGTGTTGTGATACGTCATATTCACGTAGCAGCAGTGACGAGAGAAAGCGCTTGAGAAACAGTTTAGTGAGGAGAAATCAATCTACATATAAAATACTGGTCACAAATTATTGGTCACTTTCTAAATAATAAAAGTATAGCGCATCTGCTAATAATTGTACTTAAACATTTTTTACCGATGCAAATAGAAATGATGCATCGCGATACAAATGCGAACTTGTATCCGATACACAATTTTTTAAATCGATGCATCGCATCATTAACTTTTATGTTGACGCACCAATGTGAATCAGTGAATCGTACCATCCCTACTGTAAACACATTCTGCATTTTGTTTCACAAACCACTGGACAAGGCACATTTACATGTTACTGATGCATCCAATGAAGATAATCTTGTTTATCTGGAATATTCCTATAAATAATTCATCATTATTTTGTCATCTGTGTCCACAGGGTTGAAGTGGGCACAGAAGTATACAGGTACAGTGTGACTGACACCATTTTCTCTAATACAAACTATACACAATACTTAAACAATACTTTGTTTATATAGTAATTTGTATTATATATGAACATGTTTGTTCTCAAGTCAACTGATAATGTCTAATCTCTCATCTAGTGGATGTGACTCTGGATCCTGATACAGCTTATCCATATCTCATCCTGTCTGATGATGGAAAACATGTCAGTCTTGGAGATATTGAGCAGGACGTCCCAGAAAACCCAAAGAGATTTGATGTAATTTCTGTTCTGGCAAAGGAGGGATTTAGTTCAGGGAAATTTTACTATGAGGTGCAGGTGAAGGGAAAGACTGAATGGAATTTAGGAGTGGCCAGAGAATCTATTAACAGGAAGGAGACAAACACAATGGCTCCAGTGGATGGATACTGGGCTGTGATTCTGAGAAATGAAAATGAATATGATGCATGTGAAAATCCATCTGTCTCTTTATCTCTGAGAGTGAAACCTGAGATTGTGGGAGTGTTTGTGGATTATGAGGAGGGTCTGGTCTCTTTTTATGACGTGGAGTCCAGCTTTCATATCCATTCTTTCACTGGTCAGACTTTCACTGACAGACTCTATCCATATTTTAGCCCAGGCCTTAATGATGAAGGTAAAAATTCAAAGCCGCTGATCATCTCACCCAGGGGAAGGGCAGGGGTGGTTCGAGCCCCTGCCCCTTTAATCGCCGACGCTAAATTCCTCTTTCGGTCTGGTCAAGGTGCCACCGGACCACAACCTCTACCGAGGACCACCCCCCCTGGGCCGAGAGTCCTACCAAGAGGGACCCCTCCTTCCCCCCTGCACAATGCAGTCGTGCGCTCGTAACTTCATTTCTTCCCTGCCAGTCTGTGCACGCCGCTGATCACACCTGTTAACAAATAAATTACCCTACAATATGAAACATGAAATCTGGAAAGATTAACTATGCATGGGCTGTTTTTTTAAATGATTAAGATATGTAAATAAAAAAAACACAAAAGAATACACACCAAGATACGTATAATAATAATAATTAAATATTTGTAAATTATGTTGCATGAAAAAATTTAAGTTGTCACAGCTAAGACTGGACTATTTCATTTCCAGAAATAGAAGGGAATTTCTGTTTGCTGTGGAGTCAAGAAATCAAGAAATCTGTTTTACCATCTAAGAAAATAAGCACTTTTAGACTTTCATCCTCCTATCTGTTGTGAGCATAAATATTGGGGCCGTTGGCTCACAGGTTTTCAAGTCATCAGCTGTGTCTTGTTATATTAATTGTCCAGATATTAAAAGCAGGTAATAAGTTCTGCATTCTGAGTCTTACATTTGATGACGACACACACAAACCAGGATGAAGTCAAGGAGCTGACCTTGAGGGAAAAGCAAGTAATTTCAATGCTAAAAGAAAAAGGATCTCAATTAGAGCTATATATCAAAAACAGTGGGCATGAAGAAATCAACAGTTTGAAATGTCCCGAAAAATAAAGAAACCACCAGCAACGTGAGCAACAGCAACCTGGTCAGCTGAGAAAATCAACAGCAGTTGATGACAGATAAATCAGAAAAGCTGTGAAAAAGAACCCTGATTTGAAGAACCTCACACGCTTTGATCTTCTGAAATACGGCCAATACACACACATACAGACATCCGTTTTGACATCTCACTGAGAGAAGATGCGAGGAAAGTCCTATCACCTGTCCTTTCCATCCACTTCCTCTCACCCATCTCCTGTCACTCAGCTCACTCAGAATGGTCAACAGGACCTGACTTACATTTCACTGCTGGTCATATATTCTCTATATAACCATGTATGTGACAAATAAAAAATCTTGAATCTTGAGGATAATATAATGTTCTACAGTACATAAATGCAAGTGATATTCATAGTCATGTTTGGTATAATTTAAATAGTCTCTGTGTGACTGGTACAATGGTCTCAATCTTACAAGAAGTAGACTAAAAGGTAATACAGAGCCTAAGAGTTTAGAGATATTTTGCTCACTGTAGAGTGTGTGCCATTTCTTTCATGCAAATTACCATCTGTACCCAAAAGGTGTAAGCTCTCAACGTGTAGGACTGGATCAATGCAAATTCCAATTGTTAGTTCCTGTTTCCATTTGGAAGATTTTGGTCTTGGTCTGAGGTACTTAAGTGAAAGCTGCAATGTGTCCTTAGGAGATCAGTGCGATTCTGTAGCCAAATGAACCCATAGTGTGGGCTGTGTCCATACACTCCATACTATGTATTTTCCTGAAGTCAGGTATATCTTTTACTCTTAGATTTATTTTTGATATTCTGGTGTCTTGTATTGATTATCTCTGAATTGACCAATGTAATTGGCATAATACATTTTACCTGACTAATAATTTGTTACATTTGATTTATTTTGATTTACTCTAAAATTGTTTGCTCAAGTAGATTAAGTGAAGGCATGTTTCTGCAAATCTGCGTCCAGGGTTAAGTACATACTAGATCTCAGGTTAGATGGAGCATGGGGCACATCAGACGAGATTCTAGATTTCTGACTAACTGTTATGCAGTTGCATTGGCTGCTCTAGCCTGAAAAATAAGCTTTTTAAACGTTTGAGCATAAGAAACAACATTCATGGGGCAGTTCATTTCAGATTTTATTGCTGTTTACCGACCGGCATGAGAACCTCTGAGCAACATTTCTTATGAACGAGTAAATATTAAGTAAAGAGTTAACTAGAATAACCAAATGTCAGAAGAATAATCATTAGAAATGGACAAACAACCAATTTGCATTTCAACCTAAATTCAAGGTCATAA
This sequence comes from Sinocyclocheilus rhinocerous, assembly GCF_001515625.1. Taxonomy (NCBI): domain Eukaryota; kingdom Metazoa; phylum Chordata; class Actinopteri; order Cypriniformes; family Cyprinidae; genus Sinocyclocheilus; species Sinocyclocheilus rhinocerous. The sequence goes on from NW_015627543.1 coordinate 335,964, forward strand.
TAAAATGCAGTCAGATTATAATTGAACTTAAATTAAAAAACTCTGCACGCTGAAGAGACCGAACACACAAGAAACCTTCAGCCACCATTGGATTCCTTCGTTGGGCCAATCGCGTGAGCCTTACAAGACCATGGTGTCTTGGAAGCTTCTTTGGAAGCTTCTTGTTGCTCTGATGATACTGACACTAAATCATGTTTAATATACATATAAATATATTTAATATCATATTTACTTACTGTGACACTTCATCTTTCTTCAGCTGACAGATTTCTGTGATGAAATCATCAATATCCAGCATGGACAGACACATTATCATTTCATTCAACAAGTTTAAACAAATACATTTTAAACATGCCATTCTCAAACTTCTGCGGTTTCTTCTAAAACTGTGAACACTGTACGAACTTCCTTCCAAAGTAAGCGGCTGCTGTTTCGTTTCGTTTACAGCGGATCTTTAACTACAAAATAGTGCATTACTGCTAAGTACTGTCAGTATGGAGCAGAAGCACTCTTCATCTCTGGAGTATCAGGGCTCAGGCTTGTTTTCAGCTCCTCCAGTATCCACAATGGGCAACCAAATAGCACACTATATTGTAAGAGTATATATATTTGACATATGTTTAGATATATACTTTATTCTCTTGTGATCTTTCTTATGTGGTTTTACCGGCGAGTCTCCTTCTGTGCTGCACTGAGAATTGACACTAAACTCTTGATGAGAATTTCTTAAGTTTGATGATAGACTACTGACTCTTTTACCTGCTTATAAAAGTAGCAAACTGTAGGTTTTGCACAATTATTTACATCATTCTGTCATGAAAATTAAATTAAATGAATACTCTTATATCTTAGCTCGATAAACCAACAGTCAACAGATTCTCCTCAGTCGTGGCCTAATGGTTAGAGAGTCGGACTCGTAACCCAAAGGTTGTGGGTTCGAGTCTCGTACCGGCAGGGATTGTAGGTGGGGGGAGTGAATGTACAGCGCTCTCTCCCACCTTCAATACCACGACTGAGGTGCCCTTGAGCAAGGCACCGAACCCCCAACTGCTCCCCGGGCGCCGCAGCAAAAAATGGCTGCCCACTGCTCCGGGTGTGTGTTCACGGTGTGTGTGTGTTCACTGCTGTGTGTGTGCACTTTGGATGGGATAAATGCAGAGCACTAATTCCGAGTATGGGTCACCACACTTGGCCACATATCACTTCACTTCACTTCAAATGACCGTTGCAATTTAAACGGCAGTTTCAAGCTTCAGGATGGTGACATACTGTACACTCGTACAGTGAAAACAGTTTGATTTAAATGAACACAATTTTTTTATTATTATTATTACTATTATTGTGTAAAGGTCACATTGGCATTGTCTTGGGAACTTTTTACTATGCTTTCATCATTTATTTTTATATATTGATTTATATAATTATATTTATTTTTACTTTTTTAAGATGTCATCATTGTTTAACCTTGTACCAGTTTCACTTGTGATCATCTTTCTTATGTGCTGTTTATTTAGTTATACGCATATGGGATTCATAAAATTCTAGTTGTGAAATTAGCTGTAACAAGTATGATTTAGGTATTTGCTATATCTAGCTACATTTGCAAATTTGCAAACTACTAAACCAAGTAGTTGCAACAATGATTATTTGTACATTAAAACTGTGATAACTCGATATTTGCCACTTCTCTTGTCAAACAATGGCCTAAAAACAACACAGATATTCTTAAAGTTTGTTACATTATTTACACACTCACCACCAGGGATGAATAAGGAACTGCTCCATATTGATGATTATGGGCGGAGCTGCTGTATGACATCACTGCAGGTGAGTGAAAGACTTCAGTGAAGGTGAAACTAAAAACAGATGAGCTCGAAGATTCTTCAAACAACAACCTCTTTATTCAGACACTGAAACTAGTGATCACATCTGATATTCACTCACAGGTAAATGAAGAAAATGAGAGAAGAAAACAGAAGAAAAAAGAATTAGTTCGGTATCTAATATCATGAAGCAATATTATCAGTAGCACTATTTAAAATCATTAAAAGTTTGGGTAACACTTTATTTTGATGGTCCCTTTTGAACATTCTGTTGATAATAAGTAACACTGCACCTACATGTCAACTAACTCTCATTAAAATATTAGTAGCCTGTCTGCTCAATATCTGCTATCTCTTTATTGTGATGGTCTCCCAACAGACATTCTACTGACTATAAGTAACTTTGCAAATACATGTCAACTTAATCTAAGTCCAACCCTACCACTCTACTAACACTCTAGTGAGACTTAGTAGATATGTAGGTGCAATGCTACTTAAGTCCCCAATATACTTCAAACGAAATCGAAGAACGAACTGATATGACGTCATTTCGAACAAAATCAGGCCGAAACGAAGTTCGTTTTGAGTTTGTTTCGGCAGTTCGAAACAGCTCACCAAAGCGAACTTTTGGGGGGATTTTGAGATACCATTGCTCCGTGGCGATCGGTGGGTGTGTTCTGGAACTCCACCTTCTTTGACGTGGGATTTTTTTCCCCCGGTTCGTTTCTCATTCAACGGAGCATTCAAACATTTACAATTGATGAATAGTTTCCACTTTAGATTGGATACTGCAAAAACATTAACAAATAATTAATAAATGATTTAAGATGTGCAAATGGAAGTCTACACAACAAACAAAGACCAAATATGACCTTTAGGGGGGCGCGGGGCACAAAGTAACGCGGGGTAAATTGTAACACACGTGGTTTAAGTATTTCCACACATGCTAGCTTAACCAAATTTACAGCATTTATTAGTTACCATATCAACATTATATAGAGAAAAAAAGTGCACCAAAATTCAAAAGTCTTTTGAAGATATCGCTGAACATTTATTTTACCATAGTAAAATTATATTTCGGGCTTAAGTACATTTTTCATCTCAGTTTTTATTCATTATTTTATTTGAAATAAATAATTATTTTATTTTATTGACAAAATATTTTAGTTTGTCTTGTATATTTTTTTCATTCGATCAGATAGCATTTTAAGCTGTCATGTGGTCATGTTACAACGTGCCCCTCAGATGTTACAATGTACCCCACCTACGGGGCATGTTGTCACATTTCACTTCCATTTTTTGAGGGTAAATAAAGAAAAACGTATACACTGTAATTATGAAACAAAGTGACATATTTGTACTAGACAAGTGTGAAATTACTGTGGATAAAAAAATTTACACAATTTGAGAAAGTCAAAAAGTGTTACTTTGTGCCCTGCTCTCCCCCTACAGACTGTGATTATGAGTTAATGAATATATTAACATGAATAGCTTGTGAAGTGCTTAAAATGAATTATTAAGCTATATTTTCACAACATTTGTAAATGTAAAAATGAGCATTAGCTAATATGTGAACTGAAGTTTAATGACACTTGTAAGCATTCAACACAGTAACAAATACATTTGTAATCATTGTGTAATTTCTGTTAAAATCATTTGTATATTTTTTTTAAAACGCATTGAAAGTTTAATGACATTTGTACACATTAACTAATGATCCATTAAGCATTATATAATATTTGTTAACAATTTATTAATGAAGCTTTTAATCATTGTAAACCATCTGTCAAAATCATTTGAAGATTTTTATTTTTTTTTAAATGCAAGATCATATGAATTGAAAGTTTAATGAAATTTGTAAGCATTTCAATTTACATTAAATAATGATCTGTTAATCATTTGGTAATGTTTAATAAGTTAATTAGTTAACATTAACAAGCACATTATCTCATTTCTAGATATGTGAATATATATTAAGTAATGATTAGTTAAACATTATATAATGTTTGTTAATGATTTTAAGCTGTCATGTGGTCATGTTACAACGTGCCCCTCAGATGTTACAATGTACCCCACCTACGGGGCATGTTGTCACATTTCACTTCCATTTTTTGAGGGTAAATAAAGAAAAACGTATACACTGTAATTATGAAACAAAGTGACATATTTGTACTAGACAAGTGTGAAATTACTGTGGATAAAAAAATTTACACAATTTGAGAAAGTCAAAAAGTGTTACTTTGTGCCCTGCTCTCCCCCTACAGACTGTGATTATGAGTTAATGAATATATTAACATGAATAATTTGTGAAGTGCTTAAAATGTTTAATTAAGCTATATTTTCACAACATTTGTAAATGTAAAAATGAGCATTAGCTAATATGTGAACTGAAGTTTAATGACACTTGTAAGCATTCAACACAGTAACAAATACATTTGTAATCATTGTGTAATTTCTGTTAAAATCATTTGTATATTTTTTTTAAAACGCATTGAAAGTTTAATGACATTTGTAAACATTAACTAATGATCAGTTAAGCATTATATAATGTTTGTTAATTACTTATTAATGAAGCTTTTAATCATTGTAAACCATCTGTCAAAATCATTTGAAGATTTTTATTTTTTTTTAAATGCAAGATCATATGAATTGAAAGTTTAATGAAATTTGTAAGCATTTCAATTTACATTAAATAATGATCTGTTAATCATTTGGTAATGTTTAATAAGTTCATTCGTTAACATTAACAAGCCCATTATCTCATATTTCTAGATATGTGAATATATATTAAGTAATGATTAATTAAACATTATGTAATGTTTGTTTTGATTTATTAATGAAAGTTATTATAAAGTGTTACCGAAAATGTTTGTTCTGAAGTTGATTGATAATGTCTAATCTATCATCTAGTGGATGTGACTCTGGATCCTGATACAGTGAATCCATATCTCATCCTGTCTGATGATGAAAAACTAGTCAGTCATGGAGATATTGAACAGGACGTCCCAGAAAACCCAAAGAGATTTGATGAGATTTTGAAATAAAGCATCTACCAGCAAGAGCTAACTTTATAAGTCTATTATATTTCTAATCGATACAAATTTAGTTTGCTGTTTTTTATCATAATGCATAACTTCATGTTTATATATTAAGCATTTCATTTTCAGCCTTTATATATATAATATATATATATTTTTTTATTTTATTTTTTTTTGACAATGCAATTTTACATAATACTCAAAAATTCCAGTGTTGTACATAATACATTGTAAATACATTTTTTAAAGGGGACACTGGATGCCCAAGTTGGTATGATTCTTTAGGGTCTTAATGACATATCTGTAACATACTTTGGTTAAAATTCCTCAATGATCGTGGAAAACAACACCCTTTTTACCTTGTCAAAGACAGCTGTACTCACAGCAACCCATTTCGGTGCATGTCTCTTTAAATGCTAATGAGCTTTGCTCACCCCACCCACATGATGGCACATACCATCAAAAACAAAACTAATCCACTGCATCCTTAGTGGCTCTGAAGTCAGGAGAAAATAAAGTATCTTATGTTCACTTTTACATCCAACTACAAAACACCTGCAGTGTGAGACATTGTTACATTAATAACATTAATATGCAAATACAAATTGGAAAATGATTTAAGCTCAACATCAACTCACATGAAGATTATTACAGATAAAAAGGATAAGGATAAAACATGGAGTATTTTTATTGTTGACTTGAGTCCGTAACTTTTTTGTGTTCAAAATTTACAAAATTTATATAATAAGCGAGTACAACATGAATCCATTTTCCAAACCGTGTTTTTGGCTTATCCTGAATCACTACGGTACACCTATAATAAGTATTTATATTCGGACGTGATTTGTCATCGACATAAACAGAGAGAAGCAGCTCCGGCTACAATGTTCTTCTTCAAGACGCACGCAGTTCTGTTTATTAACCGCTAGAGCACCAAAAGTTACGGACTGCAGCTTTAAATACTGAATTATCATTTAGTGTTCATAGCTCTTTAATCTAGTTCAGTCAGGACCACTCTGTTGTTTAAGATTAGAGCTTCTGAACATTATTTTTGACGGCAGGCTTCACTCTGAAGGGTTCAGATTCTGAGCTGTACACAAGCAAATCTCACTGTGGTTTGAACCCCCTGAAGCCTAAGCAATTGCCAGATATTTCTATATGCAACAGTTTTATTATCCATATAATACAGTACTGTAAATAAATGTGGACAGACTGAGCAGCGGTGAGCTGGATAGATGATATATCTCCATGGACAAGCAATTAAGCGATCATGTATCAGCATAAGGAGGAGTTGGGGATGGAGAAGGGTAAGCACATGTCTGTGCGACAGACTATGGCAAATGTGAGCACGTGTAATGTGGGGTTTGGGTTTTGTTTCATGTTCATGTTTTCATGTCTTTTATTTTGTAATTGTTTCACCCTGTTAGTATCACGCTTCCCTTGCCCTCATGTATCTCTGCCTTGTGTATGTGTCATGTTCTGATTGGTTGTCCTAGTCATGTGTCTTGTTTCCCATTGGTTTGTTCTTGTCATGTGACCCTCCTGTTTGCTATAAGTAGCCATCATGTTACCATAGTCTTCGTCGTGTATTAATGTTGTAACCCGCTGTCGGTGAGTCTAGTCTGTTTAT
>NW_015627543.1:343405-353165 GCF_001515625.1 Sinocyclocheilus rhinocerous
TTATTTTGGAGTTTAATCATGGTCCCTGTTTGTGTCATGCTTCCCTTGCCCTCATGTATCTCTGCCTTGTGTATGTGTCATGTTCTGATTGGTTGTCCTAGTCATGTGTCTTGTTTCCCATTGGTTTGTTCTTGTCATGTGACCCTCTTGTTTGCTATAAGTAGCCATCATGTTGCCATTGTCTCTCGTCGTGTATTGATGTTGTAACCCGCTGTCGGTGAGTCTACTCTGTTCATGCCTCAAGTCTGTTCATGCCTAGTCAAGTCAAGTCAAGTCTGTTCATGTCAAGTCAAGTCACGGATTATTGTTTGGATGTTTGGATCACACTGTAAATAAACTGCACTTGGGTTCTCACTTACGCTCGCCTTCAGTGGACTAATTCGTTACAGTACGGATTAACTTATATATCTTGTTTAAAAAATAGTGGGAGGAGTTACGATCAGCTGAGTGTCAGCTGATGCTGCTGTCACGCCGTGGTCTGCCTGAACTATGCTTGAGCTTTATTCGTCAATCAAACTACATTTAATATTCTTATAAGACAACCAACAGTGTTAGAAGGCTTCACAATGCTTTTTTTTACTTTGGTTTGAGCACAATATCAGTGAATCAGTGCACCTGAGTGAGCAGACGGCAGTCCATCGATGCCAGGAGCTTCTGAGAGCCGGAGACGGTAGGAACAAACTTCTTCATCAGTGTAACCTTCACAAGCTTCTGCACATCACTAGAACACAGAATGAGAATAGAAACTTTCTGGAAGCTTTTCACTCTTTAAATACAGTTTTCATATTTAATGTACTACAGTTCAATGCAGCTTTATGTCTTTGTGGTGGTGTCATTGTGATAGTATACTGACTTCTAAAAAGACGAATAACTTACTGTTTACTATTACTGTTTATTTTCTCAAGCTCGCAACAAACAACTGTTCTTCAACTCTTGTGACAGCGGGTTCTGGAATGTGATCTTCACTGTCAACTCTTCGGCTATACCACAGCATCCTTTAGAAGCTGAAACAGTAAAAACAATGGATGTAAAGTTTCTATTTGTGATGGACTGAATTCACCTAGTGTTTTGATTTACTAAAAATAAAGGTGAAGTTCATGCAAAAACCAGACATAATTAAGGATCACTAAAAACATGAAACACATTTTGAGTGTATTTTTAAGTAAGCATCAATATACAAAGTTTGTTTCCCATGACATACAGTGAGGATGATGTCTGGTGTTCACAGCCTGAAGTTGAGCTGTGTGGCCAGAATCTGTCTGGTCTGATTGACCCGTCCGGTGACTGTAAGCATCAGAGCACACTGATCCACCATGAATAACCTTGACTGAAGGAGACAAGAGAACATGACATTAATGGCAATGACAAAATAATTATAATGAGAATTATTATTAATTGTTCAATGCCCTTAATCTCAAAAATGAATGCAAATTCAACCAGTTCCTCAAACATATAGAATAGCATGAGTACAATATTATGTGTGTGTGTGTGTTCCATATGCATGATTATGGGCAGAGCTGCTGTCTGACATCACTGCAGCTGAGTGAAAGACTTCAGCAAAAGTGAAACTTAACAGATGGACAACTGAAAGAGACTCAGAGAGAATATTTATGACACTCTGAATCTAGTGATCGCAGCTGATATTCACTCACAGGTAAGTGATGACATAGTATCAGAATGTTATTAATAATTTAATTGGCTGTGAAGCTTCAGAGACTTCAGAAACACAGTACTTGAACTGCAGGCAGAATAAACAGTCCAAAAACTAAAAGCCACAGGTAAAAATCAGTAAAAGTACAGCTGGTGTTTACATGTGTTTATTTTGTGGTGAGAAACATTTATAACTTTTTTTTTTTATCTTTTACCTTTCTGTGTAAATTAACAACTTAATACAATTTTTTAATTTTAAGTAGTATGCCAGTGTTTACAAATTACATTTATCTCTTATTTTTTCTTCTTATTTAAAGTAATTTAATAAAAAAAAAAATTTTTTAATTATATACACATTTATTATTTAATTATCTGTAATTAAATATGTAGCTCATAATATAAAGATTTTATGTCTATACTAATAATTCAAAATTTTCTTTGTAATTTTAAGGTAAATCTTATTAGTTTTATATGTGTACTTTGCTCTGGCCACACCCAGTCAGTGATGTCACACAGTAAAAGCACATGCATGCAAATGAATCTGACAAAAAAAAAGTCAAATGAGCAGGCAAAGTCAGGAAAACAATGACTGCAATAGTCCAGGCAGGAAACAGAAGTAGCAAAAATAAGTTTTAAGTCTTTTAGAGCAACAAAATATTGAAAGTTTCAACCTTAAGAGCAGCAGAAACGTCAAAACACATGATTTTGTGTAGAGTTACTATTTAAAGGGTTCACAACAGGCAAAGCTTTAGAGCAGACAATGACATAAATGATGCTGAAGCAACAAGTGCTGAAGATTTGTTTAAATTAATACCACAATGATGCCAATCCAGCCATTAGCTATACAGCCGACCGACATACAGGATATGATATGGATACATGTGCATTGTTTATATCTGTTATTGGTAAAACATTTATAAAATAATGAAATATTCATCATTTAAATGTAACTTTAAAAAAAAAACATTTTGGCAGAATACATGGCTACTTTTAACTGACTGTCAATGTGAAAGTCAATGAGAAAGAAATTAGAAAGAGCACAAGTTAAGTGGACCATGCTAACCACCTATACAACCTTTACCCTCTACATAAAAATACTTATGACTGACAATATACTAACATATATACTTATATACTAACAACTTGCACCAGCGCAAACCCTTTTTTGGCATCAGAAAACTACTTTACTAAAGACGCGCAGTGAAAAATTTGCGATGAAAAGGTCATTTTTGTGGGTGACCTTTTCGCATATGTATTGGTAGTAATTTCCCTTTTAGACACAAAATTTATAGGACCAGAATATTTAAACCAACCACGCAACATGATTTACTACATGATTGTGGTAGTCAATTTACTGGTATTCGTGCCATTATTTATCAACCAAAAAAGCATGTCTTAACCAGTGGTGTACTGGTGCCTAGAGAAGTGGGTATACTCTTAATTTATGCCCCCAATTTTTTTTTTTTAAAGCAGCCCAGCAAATGATGAACTGTGTTATAAACAGTGACATGTAAAACTAGTCTTGCATATTTATTTCACTCCAAAATGGGCAAGTAGTATTTGCACACGGTCACTTAAAGGGTTAGTTCATCCAAAAATGAAAATGTGCCTGTTTTACTCGCCCTCAAGCCATCCTAGGTGTATATGACTTTCTTCTTTCAGACGAATCCAATCGGAGTTACAGTCATGGCCAAAAGTTTTGGCAGTGACATAAATGTTGTGTTTTGCAAAATTTGCTGCTTAAACTGTTGTGGTGTTCATTCACATTGTTACTAGATTGTGTAGAGTGATCAGATGCATTTTAAATAATTGCTAAAAGCTTCATTGGCCAAAAAACTGCATTTTAAGTTTAGAAACATTTTGAGTCTCCTCCTCCTTTGCCTCACAGTGCTTTGGTCCAAATGCCTGCTTTCCTCTTTTACATCACCAAGAATATGGTGTAGAAGAAGAAAGTTCAACGCTCTTCAGAATCAGAATCACGTTTATTGCCAAGTACTGTATGTATACACGTACGAGGAATTTGTCTTGGTAAATTGGTGCTTGACAAAGACAATAGAAAAACAAGAATAAATAATAGAACAATGAGATAAACAATTTTAAAATAAGACAAGTAAAAGCTATACAATAAGAGCAGAAACAAATCAGGAAGATAAAAAATAAAATACAAAATAAACATGAACATTAACTCTACATTTGTGCAGAATATGTAAAGTGGGGGAGTGCAAATGTTCACAGTTGAAACTTAAATTGTACATTCCTGAACATTGTGCAAAATGTGCAGCGAGGAGCCAGTGCAAAAGCTTACAGTCTGGGATGTGAGAATATAGCAGCCGGAGTTGTGTGTGTTAATGTAACACGTGTGAAACAACACGTGTGTGTATGGCGTTTTTTTAATGTGAAGTGTAATGTCCATGGGCGTGAGTAAGAAGCCCTGATGGGTCATGGGTATTGTTGATAAGGACAGTTGCGGATGGAAATAAACAGTTTTTAATGGCGTGAGGTCCTGGTCCTGATGGACTGCAGTCTTCTGCCAGATGGGAGTGCTTCAAAAAGTTTGTGCCCAGGGTGAGAAATGTCAGCGACAATCTTAACCCCCTGCTTCAGGGTCCTGGAAGTGTACAGGTCCTGAAGAGATGGAAGGTTGCATCCGATTACCTTCTCAGCAGAGCAGATGACACGTTGCAGTCGGCCTTTGTCCTTGGCAGTGGCAGCAGCATACCAGATGGTGATGGAGGTGGTGAGAATGCAGAGCGTATCCTGTGGCAGAGCCGGCATGATTGTATTGAACGCATAGCTGAAGTCCACAAACAGGATCCTGGCGTAGGTTCCTGAGGAGTCCAGGTGCTGAAGGATAAAGTGGAGGGCCATGTTAACTGCGTCATCTAGGCAAACTGCAGGTGGTCTAGGAGAGGGTCTGTGATGAACTTGAGGTGGGACAACACAAGGCGCTCGAATGACTTCATTACTACAGATGTCAAGGCGACAGGTCTGTAGTCATTTAGACCAGTGATCCTGGGTTTTTTGGGGACAGGGATGATGGTGGAGGTCTTGAAGTAGGCTGGCACATGGCATATCTCCAAAGAGATCTTAAAGCACTTGAGGTCCTGGGTGTTGATGGTGCCCAGGAAGCGGACAGAGCTCACGGTTTCTACTGAGGAGTTACACAGGATAACGGTGGCAGGTGGGCCTGGGTTCTTCCTGAAGTCAATCACCATCTCCACTGTTTTTACAGCATTGAGCTCCAGGTTGTGCTGATAGAGAGACATTCCTGTGATGGGGCTGGAGGGGGAGGGAGCTGTTGAGGTGTGGAGCTGTGAAGAGGCCTCAGCTCCTGCTGTGGTGAAGCTGATGAGCTGATGTTCAAGCTCAAGCTGAAGGCTGATTTTTCCCATTCTCACATGCTGCTTCCTGTCAGATGGACATCACAGGTGGAATCAGGCACATTCAGCTGGCAGAGCGTGTCCTGTGGCAGAGCCGGCATGATTGTATTGAACGCAGAGCTGAAGTCCACAAACAGGATCCTGGCGTAGGTTCCTGAGGAGTCCAGGTGCTGAAGGATAAAGTGGAGGGCCATGTTAACTGCGTCATCTAGGCAAACTGCAGGTGGTCTAGGAGAGGGTCTGTGATGAACTTGAGGTGGGACAACACAAGGCGCTCGATTCTCTCACCATCTTGCTAAACTTGTACTTTGACTCTTTAAACCTGATTTTATCCCCACTTTTAAACGGAGCATCCTTCTCTAGCCTTAACTGTCTGAGTCTGGCTGTGAACCAGGGTTTGTCATTGTTGTATCTCACCCTGGTGCTTGATGGAACACAGCTATCTTCATAGAAGCTTATGTACAATGTCACAGCAGTAAGGCACTGCTTACTGTAGTGTAGCAGTGATCCAGAGTGTTCTCCTCTCTGGTAGGACATTTAATAGATTGTCTGTATTTAGGGAGTTCACTTGTGAGGTTTCCTTTGTTAAAGTCACCAAGGACAATAACAAAAGAGTCCGGGTATGTGCGCTCCACGCACAGTATCTGTTCGGCAAGCGTACGCTGTGCGTCCTGCACGTTGGCTTGCGGTGGAATGTAAACACCGACCAGTATGAATGAAGCGAACTCGCGTGGGGAGTAAAAGGGCTTGTAGTTAATGAAAAGTGACTCAAGATCAGGACAACAGTACTGCTGAATCACTGTCACATCATTTCACCATCCACTGTTAGTATAAAAACAGATTCCTCCACCTTTCGTCTTTCCTGAAAGTTGGAATCCTGCCAGCTGCAGCGCAGAGTCCGGTATCAGCTCACACAGTCACGTTTCAGTGAAGCACAGGACTGAGGACGAAGAAAAGTCTCTGTTTTTTCCTACCAGTAGCTGAAGTTCGTCCATTTTGTTGCACAGTGAATGCACATTGGAAAGAAATATTCCTGGTAGCGGTGTACGATATCCGCGTCGGCGGAGGCGCACGAGCGCACCGACATGCTTCCCCCTCCTCCGGCGTTTCACTGCATACGCACAGGTGAGCGCACCTTTGACCAGAATGTCCAAAAAATTCACGGATATGTCGATGAAAATGGAAAATAAATCCGTAAGGACTGTAGTTCTAATGTTCATGAGCTCTTTTCTGGTGTACAAGCTCAATGTATCATCACAAAAGACCGTTTTAACAAACAAAACAAAGCGCACCAACACACTGAGTCAGCCGTCCGTCTATACTCCAAGCAATAATAACAGCGTTACCTGCTTGACGAAAAGGGTTGCCAGGTTTTTTTTTTTACAACAAAACCCTCCCAATTGCTACCCCAAACTAATCGCGTTTCGAGGGGGTCTCCAGGTAAAAAAACACGTTCCTGGGGGCTAAAATTCACGTTATTGGGTCGCTTCAACCCGCGAACATGAAAAACAACCCGCGGCAACAGTGATAAATTAGCCCAGTTCCTCGGGAAAACCGCAGACTTGGCAACACTGTGACGGATAGAAGTTGTCTAATTTGGCACGGTCTTCCTGCTGCACTAATTGTAGTAAGGCTTTCCTCTGTTTATACACATCCTTACAAGTACAATTTTAGCTGTATTATCTGTGTCCCCTTCAAAAATTACTCTTGAGAAATTTTATGTTTACTGTCCCCCCCTACTGTTAGACGAAATTTACGCCCCTGGGACTGATTGCTGTAAAAGGAGGGAAGAAGCGCTTCCAATCATTGTGTTCTTGTTAGCAATGGTTACCTCCAAAGAAACACGTGCATCTAGGGCTGGGCGATTTAGCAAAAAAATGTAATCTCGATTTTTTTTCATAATGTTTGACCGATTCTTGATTTTTTATGACTTTTAACTAGTCAACTTAATGTTACTACAACATGATTCAAATAGATTTTTCTTTATTAACCCTCTAGTTAAAGAAAATTCTACATTTCTAAACTGCGCACTTTTAAATATATCTGTACATTCATTTAAAAAGTTACATTTCTCTATATTTCTACTTCTGTATATAATGCATTATTTAATTTTCTGTTTTTCTTATATTAGTGTAATACTCCATCTCTACTGTGTAATTCCTATGTCTGCTGCACTAGTTTGCACTAGGTCCATACTTTCTTCTGCACTGGAAGCTCCTGTCACTAAGTAGAAACACGTGCAGCTAGGGCTGGGCGATTTAGCAAAAAAAATTAATCTCGATTTTTTTTCAGAATGTTTGACCGATTCTTGATTTTTTACGATTTTTAACTAGTCAACTTAATGTTACTACAACATGATTCAAATAGATTTTTCTTTATTAACCCTCTAGTTAAAGAAAATTCTACATTTCTAAACTGCGCACTTTTAAATATATCTGTACATTCATTTAAAAAGTTACATTTCTCTATATTTCTACTTCTGTATATAATGCATTATTTAATTTTCTGTTTTTCTTATATTAGTGTAATACTCCATCTCTACTGTGTAATTCCTATGTCTGCTGCACTAGTTTGCACTAGGTCCATACTTTCTTCTGCACTGGAAGCTCCTGTCACTAAGTCAAATTCCTTGTGTGTGTAAACATACTTGGTAATAAAGCTCTTTCTGACTTCTGAATGTATAGTAGTAATGTAATAGTAATGTAATAGTAGACTATTAACAACAAATGTTCTGTGAAAACAATGAACCACAGCTTTCAGCCTGTCACCATGATGCAAACATGAAATACTAGACATACAGTAATAGTTCTTTACAGGTTTTTTTATTCGATTGCACTGATTTTTCATTGTTTGTCTATGTAAACATGGACGCGTTTGACTGTTGCACTAGCATCTCTTGCAGCATCTCATGCATGAAACAGCATTATAAAAATGCAGCGCTCAAATTAAATGTGAGTTCACTCACATCTTCTTGCATGTTTTTTCTATTGCACCGTCCATGTTGCATCTTTGTCAACGGCGCCTCGCGATATGAATGCGTCACATGTGAGTGGTTAATCACGTGCTCCGACATGCGGTTGGATCGTTCTTTTCTCTTTACTGTTATCATTGGCATATTGTCAAAGTGTCTAATTGTGACATTTGGTAATATTTCTATTCAAAGTCACGATTCCTCGATTTCTACAAAATAAAATTGCGCCAAAACATTAAATTCGAATTAAGCGATAAAATCAGAAAAATCACCCAGCCCTACGTGCAGCCATCATCGCTTTGCATCTAAAATGGCCTCACATGCAAGGAAATTCCTATAAAGAATATTGCACCTAAAAGAACCATTTACCAGATAATGAAGAACTTCAAGGAGAGAGGTTCGACTGCAATGAAGAAGTCTTCAGGATGTCCCAGAGTGTCCAGCAAGCGGCGGGACCGTCTCCTCCTGAGGAGTCAGCTATGGAATCGTGTCACCACCAGTGCAGGGCTTGCTCAGGAATGGCAGCAGGTTGGTGTGAGAGCATCTGCGCGTACAGTGAGGCCAAGACTTTTGGACAATGGCCTGGTGTCAAGAAGGGCAGCAAAGAAGCTACTTCTCTCCAAGAAAAACGTCAAGGACAGACTGAAATTCTGCAGGAAGTACAAAATTTTTGAATGATACCCAGCCCTAGTGATTAGTGATGAACACGGAGAAAGAACAAAACAAAACGCCGGTCATGAATTAGAAGCACAAAATGAGGATTTGTAAAGAAATGTCGGAGGATTTCTATATAAGCCAAAAGAAGACGGGTTTTTCTTTGCTAAAGTAAGGAAACTTTGCTTCCTTAAACTCGTGAGACTAGCATATCTCAGAGGTGCACGCGCGACGCATACGTCCTACTTCACCAGCCGGAACGCTTCCGTATACGACAGTCAGCAGAAGTGAGAGAAAAGTGTTTATTACGTTTAAAATATAAATTCTAACAAAAACACATGGATTCGCTACAGGAGGCCTTCATTCACCCCCAGAGCCATGTGAGGCACGTTTTATTACAGATGCGCGCGCTTTATTTAACGTGTTTTGGACTGTTAAAGAGAAACACCTACCCACTACAATGATAGAGCTTAGAAGTGCCAGGACAATTTTTAATATAACTCCGACTGGATTCGTCTTAAAAAGAAGAAAGTCATATACACCTAGGATGGCTTGAGGGTGAGTAAAACACAGGCTATTCGGAGAAGAAAAGGTGAACGCTACCATGAGTCCTGTGCGAGCCAACAGTGAAGCATCTTGAGACCATCCATGTGTGGAGTTGCTTTTCAACCGAGGGAGTGGGTTCTCTCATAATTCTGCCCAAAAACACTGCCATAAATAAAGAATGGTATGAAAATGTCCTGCAAAAGCGACTTCTTTCAACGATCCATGAGCAATTTGGTGATGATTCGTGCATTTTCCAGCATGATGGAGCACCATGTCACAAAGCAAGAGTAATAAAGAAGTGGCTCGAAGTTCATTACATTGAAATTTTGGATCCGTGGCCAGGCAACTACCCAGATCTCAATCCCATAGAGAACCTGTGGTCTGTCCTCAAAAGGCGAGTGAACAAGCAGAAGCCCACAAATTACAATCAACTCCGAGAACTGATAAGGCAAGAATGGATTACCATCAGTCAGGATTTAACCCAGAAGCTAATATCCAGCATGCGAGAGCGAATTGCAGAGGTTATGAAGAACAAGGGTCAACACTGTAAATATTGACT
>NW_015627543.1:354149-375132 GCF_001515625.1 Sinocyclocheilus rhinocerous
AGAGCGAATTGCAGAGGTTATGAAGAACAAGGGTTTTGGCCATGACTGTATATTAAAAATTGTCCTGGCACTTCTAAGCTCTATCATTGTAGTGGGCGGGTGTTTCTTTTTAACAGTCCAAAACACGTTAAATAAGGCGAGCGAATCAGTAATAAAACGTACCTCACACGGCTCTGGGGGGGTGAATGAAGGCCTCCTGTAGCGAATCCATGCGTTTTTGTCAGAAAAAAAAAAAATCTATATTTCAAACGTAATAAACACTTTTCTATCACTTCCGCTATCTGTCATACGTGGAAGCCGTTCCGGCGGATGACATAGGACGTTGGCGTTGCGTGATTAGTGGCGAACGTAGAGAGAGAACAAAACAAAACGCCGGTCATGAATTAGAAGCACAAAATGAGGATTTGTAAAGAAATGTCGGAGGATTTCTATATAAGCCAAAAGAAGACGGGTTTTTCTTTGCTAAAGTAAGGAAACTTTGCTTCCTTAAACTCGTGAGACTAGCATATCTCAGAGGTGCACGCGCGACGCATACGTCCTACTTCACCAGCCGGAACGCTTCCGCATACGACAGTCAGCAGAAGTGAGAGAAAAGTGTTTATTACGTTTAAAATATAAATTCTAACAAAAACACATGGATTCGCTACAGGAGGCCTTCATTCACCCCCAGAGCCATGTGAGGCACGTTTTATTACAGATGCGCGCGCTATATTTAACGTGTTTTGGACTGTTAAAGAGAAACACCTGCCCACTACAATGATAGAGCTTAGAAGTGCAAGGACAATTTTTAATATAACTCAGACTGGATTCGTCTTAAAAAGAAGAAAGTCATATACACCTAGGATGGCTTGAGGGTGAGTAAAACACAGGCTAATTTTCATTTTTGGGTGAACTAACCCTTTAAGTGGGGGGTTATGGCACAGTCAGCAGCTGGTATGCCCTTGATAGCCAGTTCTTCCGAACTATTTATTTGCATTGGACTCCAACTCCCATCACCAACGGAGTAAAGTGAGGCTGAGCTCTAAGTCCTGTGTGTCTCTGGATCTTTGTTCAGAGAGTTGATCTCTGACGCTCCAGACTGAATCCATCCCATCAGTCACACACAACCAAACCGTTTCCAGCTCCTGAGAAACACAGAATCACAGAAAGGAGACTGTTTTAATGAATAAAAATAAACTGTTGGCAGACTGTATGAAAATTAAGAAAGGAAATTTAGATGTGACAAAATAGCTATTTAAAAATAGTTTCTATTTATAAAATAAGTTTGGTTGTATGTTAGTTTACCACTGCATATATAATCAGATCCTGAAGCAAAACCAGATGAAAACTGAGGTCGAAATTTGAATTGTAAGAATCAATTAATCAAACTGAATCTGACCCAGCAACTTGATATTTGCCACCACTGTCGTCAAAATTAATGAACTTAACAAAATAGCACATAGATTCTAAAAGTTTCTCACACTGTTTAGGTTTACACACTCAGCGGGGATAAATAAGAAACTTTTCCGTATTCGAGATTATAGGTGAAGCTACTATGACATCTTGGCAAGTGAGTGAAAGACTGCAGTGACAGTGAAATGAAACAGATGAACAGGAAGCTTTTCAAAGAACACTTCTATTCAGAAACAGAAGTTAACAATCAGACCTGATATTCACTCACAGGTAAGTGATGGAAATGAAAGAACTAGTTCAGTAGTTTAATAGAATGAAGCAGTATCAGAAAATGTAAAAAGTATGTCATTTATTTGGCTGTAAAGGAAGGTTTGATGTGTGCTGTTAAAGACTGCAGGAACAGGAAACAATTACTTGAACTGCAGACAGAATGAAACGTCCACTGATATCATAACTTCATTAAACAAAAATGACGCCTGGTGTTTACAGGTATTTAGTGGGTTATTTGTTTGAAATATTGCACTTACCGTTTTTTCTGTGTTTCTGTGTTGTCAAGATAGATAGATAGATTTAATTAATAATTAATGAGACACACCTGAACACAATGACAACTCAAATCAGAAACCATGACAACAACTCAGTCCAAACTAACCAAAACCGTGACAATAGTATTAAAATAATGTTGTAAAAACTTGTAACATTTGTGGCTTCTTGTGAAAGATATTTAGTTTATTTAGTTTCTTCTACCACCGAATAATATCCATTGCAGTGCCACAGAGCCGTCTGAAGCACCAGATCAGCAGTCTCAGACAGGAAGTTAGGGGCAGAGCTTCTAGCTGGGTGAGGTTTTAGTGGTTGAAAACAGGTTAAACATTCATCAACACTGCCTTAACTTCCTGACAGAAACTGCTGTCATGCATTGCTTTATGGCTACTTTGACTTAAACAGTGGTTCATAATTTTGAATCATTTTTAACATGCAACATCAATTTTTGCACACAAACTTAATTACTCAGTGCACATTAAATATATCAAATTTACTCTATTCAGCAATGTAGATGATATATTGTCATTACATATCTTTTCAGCATGGCATCCTCCAGTGGTCCACTAAATGAGGAGCTCCAGTGCTCCATCTGTCTGGATGTGTTCACTGATCCAGTCACCACTCCATGTGGACACAACTTCTGCAGAACCTGCCTGAACAAGTGCTGGACAAACACACAGACCTGCTAAGTGCACATTAAATATATCAAATGTACTCTATTCAGCAATGTAGATGATATATTGTCATTACATATCTTTTCAGCATGGCATCCTCCAGCGGTCCACTAAATGAGGAGCTCCAGTGCTCCATCTGTCTGGATGTGTTCACTGATCCAGTCACCGCTCCATGAGGACACAACTTCTGCAGAACCTGTCTGAACAAGTGCTGGCCAAGCACACAGACCTGCTTCTGTCCATTCTGTAAAGAAACATTCAGCAGAAGGCCTGACCTTCAGATTAATACAACCAGTGGCACCGTAATGGGGGGTAAGCAAACTCTACAGAGATCCCAAGTCAATATGATATTCGGGGGGCCCAGAAACCATAGCGGCGCCCCTGAATACAATGCTGAGAGTTTTGCGCAACACTTCAAGGAGAAGCTCAATCTAGGAAGACCTGAGGTGTTCTGTGACTTCTGTGATGAAAGAAAGCAGAAAGCCGTGAAGTCCTGCCTGACGTGTCAAAGCTCTTACTGTGAGACTCACCTGGAGCCTCATCACAGAGTCCCACGTCTAAAGAAACACACACTGATCAACGCTGTGGAAAATCTGGAGGATTATATATGCCAGAAACACGAGAGACCGCTGGAGCTGTTCTGCAGAGATGATCAGACGAGTGTGTGTCTGTTCTGCACTGAAGGAGACCACAGGACTAACAACACTGTTCCTATAGAGGAGGAGAGTCAGGAGAAGAAGGCAAGAGATACAAACAAAACACTTTAAATACTCATAAAATATAATTTTCTTTTCTCTGTGTTGACATGTTAAAGCACTTGTCCCTTTTTATGTTAAGGGTCGGTCACACTATGCTTTTCGTTCCACTGACTTCCATTCACACACATACGAATGCGGGAGAGCGGAAACTCAAGCTCCTGTGAAGTTGTTTTGCATTTCACTGCATTCCAAAGTTCAAGTCTGGTGAACTTTGGTGAATTTGTATCACATGAGACCATGTGACCAATAGAAGATCGATATGTCAAGGCATGTTCTCGTAGCCGAATTAAGAGAACATACATTTAAAACTGGAGTGCTGAAGAAAAGGATTTGGATTTTGGATTTGTTATTTGTATATATTTCATCTGGGTAGATTTCTTACAAGTTGCAGTCCAAAAATGATTACAGATTACATTATGAAATCTGTAGTTAGTAATGTAATCTAGATTACTCATTTTAGGTAATGTATTCTGACTACTTTTTAGATTACTTTTAGATTATTTTTGTATCTAACTTGTTTCAAACTTACCATTAATCATACTATATATAAAAAAGCAAAGAGAAAGAATTTATATATATATATATATTTATATTTCAACATCATAAAATGCATTAAACATTACATTAAACCAGGGTTTCCCAAACCGGGCTTAAAGGGATAGTTTACACAAAAATGAAAAATCATGTCATTAATTACTCACCCTCATGTCCTTTAAAACCCATAAGACCTTTGTTCATCTTTGGAACACAAATTAAGATATTTTTGATGAAATCCGAGAGCTTTCTGACCCTCCATAGACAGCAATGTAACTGAAATGTTCCCAGACCAGTGTCAACGAAGACGACGATGAAAACTATTTGTTAACGAACATTGTTTCTGTGACTAAGACGAGATGTTGACGAACTAAAACTAATATCTAATGATAAAAACTATGACGAAATTTATGTCGCGTCTTCGTTAACAAGACGAGACGGGACTAGAATGTTATTTGAGGACTATCGGACATTCAAAATACTTCCTATAGGCTAATGTGCATCCCTGTCATTGGATTGCAATCAGATTAGGGGTGTTCGCATATCTAGTCTCAGTATGGCAGCCGCAGTGGACGAATAGGCTACCAAAGCGCGAACTAGCGATCTGAAACAATGGCCTCAGCACCCAAAGGGTTATGGATAGGGTGACCAGACATCCCGTTTTTCCCCGGAGTCACAATTCGTTTGGTCAATTAACTTGGATAGGCGGAATTGTGCTGACAGAAGTGCTCTCTCTCGTGCACGCTCCACTTCTTCAGTTCTCACACAGCGCACGATCAGTTCTCAGTGCTCAAATACACACACAGCAGTCCAAATAAGTTGACAAAAATGCAATGACTTTTCGTGGACTAAAACTAGAATAAAACTATGAAAGACTCAAATAACTAAAATGTGACTATTAAGCATAAGCATTAGTCACCGTCTGCCGCCGTTATCGAGAGTACCATGACACATGCGTGTGCTGCTGCTGACATAAAACACTCAAGCACTGCGCCTTGTTTATGACCAGAAGAATGCACACACATGCGTCATGGTTTGAAATATTTATGTCCAGATTTCCAGAATCAACAGTTTTTGAAAATCATTGGATATGATGAAGACGTAGTGTTTCACAGCTACACACCCCATTGCTGTACTACCTAGAGGGAGAATAACAGAAATAGAGGAGGAGATGGAGAGGTGGAGGGATGCCGGAAGAATTGACACTGGGACGGTGCAATGAGAGCTGCTTATATAGGCTCTTAATGATGATTGACAGGACTGAATGATTAGGCTCCTCCTGAACCTACGTTTGGAACTTCATTTAAAAATTGACAGGAATACATAAAAATGGCGATTTGAATTGACCTATCGGTAAGCCCCACCCCCTTACTTACTGTTGCTCACTCGGTTGCTACTGTCTTACAATGACAGCTGTCAATGTGAAAACCTTGTCCCAAGATGTTTTTGATAAATTTTGGACACAGAAGGACCATCATTCAAGTGGGACTTAAATATGCCATGGAGGGATATATAAAATATTTCAAAATAAATATGTAAAAATACAGATCACAATGCAAACAGGAGAAGTCTCATGTTACTGTTCTTACGATTGCAATGACAACATTCCGGATCAACACTGTTCATGTACCGCAGGGTAAGATTAAATTAATTTACTGTAAGGGAAACAGGTCAATTTAGCTCAAAGGGAATCATTTATGATTTTATAGAGAATTTGGACAGAATCACTGTTTTACGGCTGATCACTAAGTCGGCCAGCGATTCATTAAACGAGCCATACAACATCAACTCTGCATGGATATTAATATCCAAAATATAGTGAGAACACTATTTATTAGCACAGTAACAAGATCGGCAGTTTAAGACATTAACTTGTAAGCACAAAACACAAGATACTTCTCTTTTCAATATTTTCTTCTCATCGTGGCTAAGTAGCAGCGGGCGTGCAGGCCAAAGCACGCTGGAACGGTGCTCAAAGAACGCAAAAAGTGATGGCAAAAAGCATGGCTAAAAGCACAAAGCAAAAGCGATGACTAAAAACATAATTTGATGGTGTCCTGAGTATTAAAACTCGGCTGTTGGACACATCCCAAATGGCATCTTGACCAATTAGAAATTGTCTTAGCTCAGGGTGTTGCTATTTTTCTCCATCCAATACATAAATCAACACGTTATCTTATCAGTCACATGGTCCACATTTTCCCACTCTTGCCGAGTATAATTTTGGACATGATTTCTATAACAAGAATATGATACATTTGACAAAGAGGTGCATATATACACGGAAAGGCAGTGTCTGTGCCATTCTGTTAAGTAAGAATGTGTTCTGTGAAGACCAAAGAGGTTAAAAGGTCTCATAAGGAATTTCAGTCTGGTTCTTGTCCTCTAGGTGGGGGGAAGTCAATCCAAAGAGCTCGTGATCGTCTGTTCTGTGAAAGAGTTGGTTGGTTAGGCTTGCTTCAGACTGGCGCTAGGATCTGATCTACGAACATCCTGTTGTCTTGGGCCTTTTGTGGAATTCGGTTCCTCGTGTTTCAACCATGTTCTTGATCGAATCTTAAAATTGTCTGACTCGCTCTAATACCCTACATTACATTTAACCAGTTAAAGGTGCACTAAGCGATTTTCCCAAACGATGTTGATATTTGAAAGCACCAAAACAAACACGCCCATACCCCAACAGGACCTCACTCTTATTGTATATGAGTTCTCTCCACCGCTGGAACGCTGCTCTGATATTTACGCGGGTCCTACTTCTTGCCTGATTGTAACCCTTTTTTTAATGTTTTCTATAATCGATCTGCTAATATCCGTCCTGTGCAGTCAAATTGAGCATTCTCTTTTCTTTATCATTACAAGACACGCCCCCTTACTGCTAATTGGCTACAAGTGTGCTTTGGGACTCGGTCCGATGCTGTGGTCAAAAGCATTTTTCAAAAATCGCTTAGTGCACCTTTAAATATGGAGAGGCACTGAAACGTATACCTTTGTTTATGTGTTTTTGACCTACACTGTACATGACGTGAGAACAGTTCGCTATTTAGGTTTGTACGTTAGCATTGACTCACTAACTTTAACGTTAGTTTTATCCAGAGATACCTTGCTGAAGCACAAGATGTCATTAACGTTCTGCTTGAGCAGATGAAAATTGTAACTTAATGAGAGTATGACAACCAGAAAATGACCGTTATATCTTCATTGGGATTAGAGTTGAATGCCTACAGACATTTTGCTCTGTTTTGTTTGGGTTCAGGAAATGGAATAAAATTAATTCTATTGCCTATCCTCTCAGGATACCTGGAATCTGTAGCATAAACACCATCAAACCGATGAAAGCTTCGGATCTTTCAATGTTTCTCTATGGCGCTGAAACCTAAAGATGTCTGAGTTCTGTTCCCTGTGCAACTGATACTCGACTGCCATTGGCTCATCTGCGTTTGAGGGGAGGTGCTTACTCATAGGTCAATTCAAACAGTCACGCGATCTCATTCCTAAATGACAGCGATGTCAAGTACGATCACAGCAAACATTCAGATTTGCATCTCTGAGCCAGAGAGCTGTTGTCATGTATAGGTACTATTAAACAGCTTCACAAACACAGTCTTTTCAGTCACACAGTATCATTATTTTTCTTACAATAATTCAAATTATAAGTACAATACAAATAAGTTTGTATTTCTGATATAAACACTAATGTCTACAATAGCGACCAAAATAGAGTTTTTGAAATTTTGAAACATTTTGAAAGTAACTTTAGCTTCTAAAAAAGGTTGTATCAATTATATCATTACATCAGTAGGTGACGACAAGTGACTGCTAAAAATATATGTCATGGAGTCATTCATTCAAGACATTCAAAAATTCCACGACATTCTAATTTATTGAGATGCACCTGTATATATGTCTGATCCAAGGATGGAGGTGCTTTTCAATTCTGTATTTGTGCATTTTGCAAAAGTAAAGTTTACTGAAGACATGCAGATACTTTTTTTTTTTTTACCTCATAGCTGAAGTATTCAGATTTTTGTTATATTTTAATATATAACTAATTTAGCAAGTTTTTTTTCAAATTTTTTTAAAATTTATTTAAAAAACTAATATATTCGAAATTTCTCCTTAATTTTTTCATTAGACTGAATGGGTAACAACAGGACGCTGCAATAATGGCAGGAGCTTTCTTTGCCAGCAGTTTTTAATTAAAGCAAGCATAACTTATATCTAAGTGACTACAGCCAATAACATATATTAGAATGCATAGTATTGTTGATTTAACATTAATTCATGTAAGGTTTTTAAGGTAAAATGTTTGTTTGACAGGCATTATCATCAGAAGTGGAATCAGCAGCAAGAGCTCTTATTGATGTGTTAGCCAGGGGCCTGGCTCCATCTTCATCAAGTGGCCTTACTCCTTTGCCTACTCTGTCAGAACCTGAAAATAGGGTGAGGCAGGCATTAAAAAGGTAATTTTATGTGTTGACCATTTTAATATTTAGCAATTATTAAAATATTTTAAAACATGGTAACCCTTTTAAACATCTAAAAATAGAACTTTTCTTGTTTTTTTTCTAACCTTCTGCTGAAATACTATTCATAAATTTGTCTTTTTGTCACTCTTACCGTAGGCAATTCACAAGTATGTTTGGGACTGAAAATGACCAGCCTAGGGGCAAAAAACGTTTCCCTGTGGCCAAACCTGGTAATGTGAAAAAGACAGATTTTCTAATTTATGTGCTCTCTGAACACACCCTGTTTGCTCCAAAAGGAGATGAAGACCTAAAACTTGTACATGCTGGGCTTGGGAAAAGGCTGTTAACTGTTCCAGACAGTTTTAAACACAGTGAGGTAATTGCAAACATTATCATAATGCAAGTAATTATATGATGCAAGTATTTTTTTTTCCATGACTTAAAAAATGAATAATGAATGTGGTGTTTTATGCTCGTTTAAGATTGTCACTCTGCTTGAGGAAGAATTTCCTAAATTAAAAACTCTTCAGGGGGGCTGGATGTTTTACAAGTCTACAGGTATTTATATTTTGCATGTCAAGTATAAATAAAACATGTAATAAAGTATTTAATTCTTTCTGATTTTATTGAAAAAAGGGTGTGGAAATTCTTGTGCTATCAGAAATGTCCTTCGCACATCTGAAGTCCTAATTACAAACTTGTCATTCAAGTGTTGCTTTGCTGATTCTGGAATTTCTGTCAAATACATTCTATTTTTGCTGTGCGTAAAGCATTCAGTACACATAAAATGACCTTTCATGTATGTAAATATGCATTACAAGGTGATGTAGCTATTGTGGAAAACCCAATAAAGAATAGCAGTCACAGCAGCGATTGTTCTCCCCTCTGCCATGATTTAAGTTTAAGGCCTGCTCAACTTGGGAACTTGCGCATCAAAATTATTACTGAGCTTCCCAGTGGTAAATACAACTTAAGAGATCATTCATGTCCAAATTTGAACTACTTAACTCATATTTACAACAATTCTGATAGCACATAAAGGCAGCATTAGTCCTGAGTTTGACTCTCCTCTGATTTTACTATTAGGTGGTGGTGAGCGGCGGCGAAAGCTGTCTATAATTCCCACAGACTCTGATGGATACTCAACTCGGCTCCTGAAATCGGTGTCGAATAATGGGAAGAACATGCTTTTTGTAGTTCCACTACAAGAGCAGCTTTCCATTGAACCATTACCCTTTGATTCTGTGGAGTTTTCAAAGATGCCACAGTCAAGCTGTATGAAATGTGGCAGGAAAATACCACTGCCATTGCTGCCCTTACACATTAAAGAGTGCAAAGTAACTGAGACTGTAGGTTTTAATTGGATTGCTTTTCTTTTCTTTTCTTTTTTTTTTAGATCATAATGCTTTCTTAATATTTCCATAGCCAATCCATCTCCATTATTTCATTAGGAGTCTGTAACTGATATGGCTGTTCTTGATGATGAAGATGAAAATGTTACCAGAGCCACTGACCAGCCAAGCTCACTTCACACAGATTTAGAACAATCATCACAGGTATTTTGATCAAAATGCATTCCTTGATAAATGCAGATATGTATATTTGTTTAGCAAAATGTGCGCCCAAAAATCTGTGGTTCCGTGCAAACTGTTGTGTGAGGCTATTCTGAAATTTGACGAGACTGATCTGAAACTTTTAACACCTTTAGCTAAGGTAGAAAATACATAGTATTCAACAAATGTATGTTGAAATAATTATTTATTAAGTCAACAAACTGATTTGCTTTTACTAGAAACTAAGGAGTAGCATATATGGTTTTCTTACATTTTATTTTTACAGATTTGTCCCATTTGCCAGATTTCTCTCCCAACTGATGTCTTACTTTATCATGCAAGCACGTGTGGTGAAGGGTAAAGTTATACTACAATATGTAGACTCTTACTTTAATACCTTAAATGATTAGTCCACCCAAAGTTGATATTTCTCTCATAGTTTACAGACATCTATTCTATAAATCCAGCAGTTACATTTAGAAGGCACGCTATTAATCCATATTGATCCAGTCACTCAAAGTCTTCTAAACCATATAACTATAAAATGTGTTGCTGGACAAAGAGGCAAATGATCCATATTGTTAAAGACTTTGTTTGTTAAAGGTATAAATTATGGATTTGTTTAAAACATCTTAAAATAAACTAAGATTAACAAAAGTCAAAAGCTCTGAGCTGGAATGGAGGTGAAAAAAAAACTGAGAAATATAATTTTTGGGTGGGCCATTTTTTTAAATTGTTTTATTCGTTCTATAAAAGACAATGTACAGGTTTCATAGACAGGGCTTAGATTAAGCCATGAGTATAGGCCTTTGTTGAATTAGGACATTTAAGTAACTTTTTTAAATGTTCCTTAGAAAAAACACATTACTGGTGTGAATCTTCAGACAAATCAATGGCACTGACATTTTTAGATATGTCAGTGAAAGTTGCATTCGGTTAAAATGGCTCAAACATGCATTTTAGTCTGGGACTAGGATTTAAACCTCGTCTGTGAAACCGGGCAAACATCTTTAGCTGTAAAGACTTTATTTTGTCTGTGTAGAATCAATGTTACTTTTTATTTTAATGTGCAAGAAAGTTTCTAAACTGGTTGGATAAACAAAACTGAAAAGTTGTATGTGCCATGCCTAATTTAGAGGGTGGACTTTCAGTGGCAGTGATTCTCCAAGCACTTCAAGAAGAGAAGAATTGCCAGGACCCTCAACTGCACAAACATTCACATCGCTATCAGCAGGTTATGCACGACACATTCTGCTTGGGTAGCGCTGTTGTACTGCTGTGAAACAAGTACATCTATATGCATCGATTCAAAAATGTTCTGTGTTGTGGCTTTGTTTTTAACCCTAGATTTGTCATACAACTATGCTTGTAAAACGCCCTTTGCATAAATTGTGAATTTCTTTTTCAGCATGGAAATATGAAATGGACCCACAGAAAGCATCTCGAATGTTCTGTGAGGAATTGCTCTCCCAAAATGAATACTGTCCATCTCTGTCACTACGCATCAACCAATTTGATACTGTGGATGAGCAGGACAGTACACTGATTTCATTTTACAAAATGAACAGTGCTAACTGGTCAGATCCATTGAGATGTAGCTTGATAGGTATTACTCGCTGTAAATATTAAAATCATTATTTGAAGAAAAACAGTGTACATGAGCTTGCTGTTCTTTTGTTTTTGCTTTGTTGATTTCTTTTTAGGAGATGCAGCTGTTGGCAAAGGAGTCAAACGTCATGTTTTGTCAATGGTGATGCAAAAACTGAAGACTGGCTTCACTTTAAATTTGGGTGTGTAATTGATTGCTGTTCTTTTCCACACACACATTATTTATATATTGATCACATTTTTACCTCATTCTGATGGTTGATGTAAACATCAACGGAAGCTCCTTCCCTGTTTCCTCCTCCTCTATTATTTTATGCACTGCACTTCTGAGTCATGATTGGCTGATTAGATGATGGATGATTGTTGGTGTCAGACAGATTGGTTTGAGTCCATCTCTCCATCTCAACCCAGCATTCTGTCTGTGAAGTAGACCTTTGAACTTAAAACAACAATAGATACTATTAGAACCTCGAATATGTAGAACCTGCAATATACAAGTCTGAGAAGACACTTGATAGTGCTAGTCTGCTTCTACAAACAATTTGAAAGTGAAAGTGAAGTGTGGCCAAGTATGGTGACCCATACATGGTGAAACATACATTTAACCCATCCAAGTGCACACACACAGCAGTGAACACACACCGGAGCAGTGGGCAGCCATATGCTGCAGCACCTGGGGAGCAGTTGGGGGTTCAGTGCCTTGCTCAAGGTCTCACCTCAGTCGTGGTATTAAGGGTGGAGAGAGCACTGGTTATTCACTCCCCACCCACTGACAATTCCTGCCGGACCTGAGACTCTTGTAACCTTCAGGTTACAAGTCCGACTCTCTATCCATTAGGCCACGACTGCCCCCAAATTTCAGTGTGATTTGGGCCACTCCTTTACAGACACATATATAACTGTTTTGCATCTTAAGAAGCTACGGTGATCATGCATCTTATGAATGTATTTTGAGATAATCTTTCAATAGTGTAATTGAGATAACAACTGTGACGTCCTATGTTCTCCCCTCAGAAAAAAGACACCATAAAAGCAACTGAAACTGCTCCTTTCCTTCTCTTACTCAGATTTGATTAGTCCAGTGGTGGAATTAGTTCAGTAAAAAGTATGCCAAATGCAGATAATGTTATGGCTTTTAAACAACTACTACTATTAAAGATGATTGTCTTACAGTTCATATTTTTCTTAAGGTTCTTCTACCACAGCCCTTTTTGAGGGGGAAAAAAACCACCGTGTCCCTTCTGCATCTGCTGTACTACGGGACAGCAACTTGTTCCAAATGGCTGGCCGAATGATAGGTCATTCTTTTTTACATGGAGGTCCTTGTCTTTCTGGACTGAGTTTACCTGTGGTCATCCTTCTAACTGGAGGGAATGCTGACAGCGCGGCTTCAGCTCTGACACTGCAGGATTGCCCAGACCTAGACCACAGGGAAACCATTAGTTTGGTGAGTACTTGCAATGCAATAAAGTACTTCAGTACAAGATTTTTTTTTTCTTTTTGTATAAAGATGTCACTGAATCATTGTAATACTTCTCACATTTTCAATTTGTTCTTGCAGCTCAAGAAAACACAACTCACTGAAGAAGAAATGACTCGATTGACAAATCTTTGCCTTTTCTGGGATCTCCCTGTTCCATCGTTGCGTAATCGAGACTGGCTGTTTCAACAGCTGTTGTCACATGCTGTAAGTTTTGCTGTTTTGTTTTATAATAATATTGTGACCGGAGTCATTGAAAAAGATTCAGTCTCTATTTACCTAATCAAAATCTTCTAGTAACGTGCTGAAAAAAAACATGCATGTGTTAGTACAGTACTAAATCATGCTAGTAACACCGTAGCATCCACATAGAATATCCGAGAATCACCTGCTTTGCAAAACACCCTAGCACCTGTCTTTCTATCTAACTGTCTGTCTGTGAATCCTTGTAAATTAATCTTTTGTGTGTGTGTGTGTGTGTGTATATAATACTTTTTTTTTTTTTTTTCAAGCCAACCTCAGAGTTTGTCTTTGTTTTCAGGTACTTGGACGTGTTAAGTGCCAGATTAAAGATTTGAGAAAAGGCATCAAAGACACCGGCATCTGGCCACTTCTCTCCCAGAGACTAGACAGTCACCACATTGTTTTCCCAAGGGAGTCAGTTCAGGACATTACATCACAGGTAAGTATACTTGTATTTGGAATCTGGTATTCTCTGGTATTAATACTGGTATTGTTTGGTATATTTGGAAATTTGGTATTTTGTTTTGCATTCATAAAAAAAAAAAAACATTCAATCTTCTGTATAACTGATTATTTCATTATAGATGACACAAATTGTCATTTTGGGGTAGTCGATATAATTCCAAACTTGCACTATTAAAGGGTTCATGAATTGCATATTAAAATTTAAAATTTGCATTCATGTTTTGACATATAAGAAAACTTTTTAAAAAATTCAGAGTTCAAAACTCTTTATTGAAGCCCTGCTGCTGAAACTACTCATTGCCTACTTTCTTGGATTTGTGATGTCAAGTAGTTGAATACATCAGTACAAGAATGAATCCACAGTGGCTTTCAAATGGTTACACCTGAGCCCCACTCAGCTGGCACAAGTTATTATGCAAAAATGCCAGCTATTCAGAACACAGAAGCCTTAAAAGAGGTGTGCCCCCCAAACGTGATGTTTCAAATAGAGGTTGAAAATCAGGATAGAAAATGGCTGTGTATTTCTAAATTATGACTGTTTTTTTAATTAAAAAATTACCAACATTATAAGCAGACCTTGTCTTATGAAGAAAATAAATAAATAAATATGGCAAGTTCATGGCCTCATTAGCATTCTTATTCAAACCCCATAGGGAATTCTTCAGAAAATTGTATGGCCTAAACCTGTGGACAATATGGATTATGAGGACAATGATGACTCCATTACTGTTGAAAAAATGTGTGTCATCACAGGCTATATGCGAAGATTTATTGAAGAAGGTATGGGTTTATTTATGCTACTTGCATTGCAAATGGTCTTTCAGTTAAAAATGGAAAAGGTCTCTGCCGTTTAATAACAATTATATAAGAAATCAACTAGAACAAATGTTTATAATTTTTTCCTACTTTATTTACTCTTTCATAGCATCACCAACCATGCTGAATCACCTAATGAAGTTCTGGGTGGGATGGGAGTTGCCAGAAGAAAACCTGGAGTTAGAGTTGGTGACTGCCAAGTTCCCTGTTGCATACACATGTTTCAAAACATTGCGCCTTCCCTGTCACTACAAGAGCTACGCTGCATTCAGAGTAGATATGTTAATGTGCCTGAACTCTGTAAATAGTGGATTTGGCCTCATTTAACTAGAAAGAGATGGGAAAAATAAAAAAAACAGAGGGCAGTGTGCTAGATGAACTGAGTTGCCTCTTTAAAAGAGGATATAGTATTGGTTCCAATTTGAGTTCTAAAAAGACAAGAGGCTAATTAATCGCTTACAACTAGGGCTGGTAAGCGATTAAAATTTTTAATCTAATTAATTAAATGATGTGGCGATTAATTACTCGAAGTAATCGCACATCAAATTTGGCTGAGAAATTACTCTCAAAATATAATTTAAAGCAGTGGTGTAGTCTAGTTTTTTTTTTTTTTCCATCCAGCCTCATACACACCTGTCCTAGAGCGACACCCCATAAACACAACCACACTCACTAATGCATACAGTTTGCATGAGAGCATTCTGAAAGACTGCTTGTGTGATATCAACATGTCAATTTTTTAATTTTTAAAAACATCTTTAAATTTCAAAGATGCTGAAACTGTTGTTCATGCGTTTATTACGTCGTGTCTGGATTACTGTAACTCTTTGTTTTATTGCCTATACCCAACAAAGTCCTTAATCGCTTGCAGCTGTATGGATGGATTTTACCAAAACTGAATTCAAGATTCCTATCCGGTAATAAAACAATACAATTCACTAATCTGAAGAGAAGATCTACAGGAAAGAGCACATGATAACAGCTGGCCCAATCTCATCTCCTCCCCCCATGCTGAGTTCCTGACTCCTCAGTCATGCAAATTTCACAAATCTATTGTTTCAAGCTGTTTTATGTGTGGTCAATACCGTATTGACCCGAATATAAGACGATGTTTTTTTCTTGGAAATACATCTGAAAAAACGCGGTCGTCTTATATTCAGGGTCTAGACTTTGACATGTCAATAATACACCCACAACAATAGGTGGCGCCAAATACGCGTACAACGAGTGTGCCATGAAATATGTCATGTAATGCGTGTTGTAAAGATCGTGAGTAAAAACAAAAGAAAAAGAAAACCTTACAGCTGCATGAGCCGTGACTGTCACGTTAGCCTGGTGGCACCAAACTCCCTTTGTGATTTTAAAACGTAAGACAGTACCCAGATTTGAAGACTACAGTAAGATTTAACTTCTACTGTTAATAAGATTTTGGTAGGCTACTATTAGATGGATAGCCTAAATGTCCTAATTCAGATGGGCTACCTATTTTTTTTTTGTTTTTTTTAATGGTATATCAAAAAGTGTATATTTTTTAAATGTGATTGTTGGTACATTTTACCAGTTTTTACCATACTTTCAAAACAAAAATTAAAATAGGAAAAATATGCAACATGAAAATAATTGAAGACAAAATGTGTTACTGAGAAAAGACAAGATTTGGTTTTTAAAAAGCCTTTTTCCAAAAGGTACATCTGGAAAAAGGGGGGGTCGTCTTATAATCAGGGTCATCTTATATTCGGGCCAATACGGTACTATTTATTTTTAACTATAATAATCAACACTCAAATTACAAATTTGTATGCAAACATGTACATTGGACATATTGTAGTTTTTAAATTAACTTCTAAATTACAAAATTTCAATTTGTTGTTGTAATATAATCATTTACAGAGTGGCTGTCATAACTTGTTTCATAAAAGATTTATTTAAACATACAATAAATAATTAAGACATCACTAACAGGTAAAGGAAAATATAATGAAGTATACTTTGTCGTGTCGCGTCGCGCCGCATCCAGTGTAGACAGCATCACCAATTATAATGGGTTCTATTGTATTTTGTTGCGCCACTCGCGTCCGGTATAGACACCCAGTTAGGAAATGTGATGTGACCGATGTGATAAGCATGAGTTCTGGGCCGCGGCGTGGCCGGTATAAACACCAGCATTTGCCAAGTTTCCATCCAGTTTTGTTATCGAAAAAGAGAATGTGTAAAAAAAAAAAAAACATTGCGAAATTTGCTGTCTACAGCCTGTTTCCACCCAACTGGCCTTTTTCCGATAAAATGGTGTGTGTGATGACGTCATCCCTAAAAAAACTTGTCGCATAAGTTTTGGTGTATCGCAAAAAAATTGCCCCTTGAGCTTACTGAGAAAAAAGAAGATTTGTTTTTTAAAAAACCTTTTACCAAAAGGTACATCTGGAAAAAGGGGGGTCGTCTTATAATCAGGGTCGTCTTATATTCGGGCCAATATGGTATAAATACTTCAGGTGCAACTGGTAAGGTGGTTTAACTCTTGCATCAACAGAACAGTCAAGAATAAAGAAAACAAAACCTGTTCTTCTGATGTGGGAGATGCCCCAATAAAGATCTTTGATAACCATTTGCTTTCATCCCTAAAACTAGGTGGGTGACCTTTTGGGCATGATAAAAGGACAAACAAAAGTTGCATAAATATTTGGGTGCTAAATGTTTATAGTCCTTTTGTTAGAGGTCAATACCGTATTGACCCGAATATAAGACGATGTTTTTTTCTTGGAAATACATCTGAAAAAACGCGGTCGTCTTATATTCAGGGTCTAGACTTTGACATGTCAATAATACACCCACAACAATAGGTGGCGCCAAATACGCGTACAACGAGTGTGCCATGAAATATGTCATGTAATGCGTGTTGTAAAGATCGTGAGTAAAAACAAAAGAAAAAGGTATTTAAAGGGATTTGGCAAACCACTCAAGGAAGCATCTGTATCCAGAACTTCCCACACAGTTGCTGTGTGTCTCTATTGCCAGGTATGCTGACATCTTGAAACGATTTTTTTAATACTATATTTTGAACTGTATTTTATATTTTATGCTAATCAGTTGTGTACCATGTATTCTTTTTAATTATTTTAATTGATGTTTAATCCTGCCTGGCAAACAATAAATGTTATTCTTGATTTATTCTGCATTATTCTTAAATCATTATTTCTAGTAAATTAAAGTGGAGTTTGGTATTACCGCAAATCTGTGTTCAGGATCGATCATACAGAAGGCTCAATGAATGGAGCATAGGGCACATAATTTGAGACCTTTTCGATTTCTGACTATCACTGCCTTAGGAAGTTGCAGTTTTCGTGAACATAAAAAACTGCTTTTTGTTATGAGCAAGCAGAGTTTAAAGGTAGATATTCACCCTGCATCCTCTGTCTAAGATCAGAACTGACGAGTTTGTGTCCGTGAGGCTACGACCGGCCGGCGTAAGTTCTCTGTGCGATACCGGGTCCCTAATGAACGAATAACTGAAAATATGGGATACTCAGAATAATAAAAGATCTAAATTAAATCACAACTAATCTCATGATCAGCTGTTATATCGGAAACATTGTAAAATTAGAAGTAATTTATAATTGGAGTCAGAATAAAATTAGAAACCAACATTTTATTAAATTAGGATGATTTTTGCAGAAGCGCCAAAAGACGTACACGCAGAATACCTTTAACCAGATCATTGGATTCCATCATTGGGCCAGTGTGGACCTTACAAAGTGAAACCACCCTTACACAGCTTATCCAAAATTCAGCTACTCGCGTTCTTACATTTACCAAAAAATCTGCCCACATCACTCCGGTTTTACAGCAATTACATTGGCTCCCTGTCAGCTATCGTATTCAGTTTAAGATTCTTGTTTTAGTTTTCAAGGCCCGTCATGGTTTAGCACCTTCTTACCTTTCTGAATGAATTCTCCCCTATGTCCCTGCCCGTACTTTGAGATTGTAGTAATTTGGAAAATGTGATGTTCCAAAGGAATTATTATTTTTGTTTTGATTCAAGACTGAGTAAACCAACTAAATGTTTATTTAGTGGTTAATGTTCCTATGCTCATGTAAATTTAAAAAGAAGGTTTTTGCATTACGTACAAAAAAATATACCCGTATGCACCAACGGTCTTGTGCAGGAAACAAAATAAAGCTTGCTGTGTTATCTGAATCAGCTCTGATGTCTCCAGCTTGATTGTTGATACGAGGGACAAGTTATCACATAATGGCGACGAGGATTAAAGTTTTGGAGTTACTTCGCGGAGTTTTTGAAGAAACTATGTTTTTTCTTAGTTTTTTTATCACACCATCATCCGAGATGAAACAGTAATGGCACTCGCGGTAGGAACAATTACTCCATTTGACAGTAAGACCCAGTCTTGGGAGGAATATTGCGAGGTATTATCTCTTTTTTTTAAGCAAATGAGATTGAGGATGCTGCGAAGAAACAGGCTATTTTGCTTAGTTCTGTGGGGAGTTCGGCATATAGTCTTATGAGAAATGTGCTTAGCCCCGACAAACCAGGTGATATAAGCTTCAACGAGTTAGTGGAACTGTTGAAAAATCACTATAACCCCAAACCAAGTGAGATTGTGCAGCGTTTTAAGATTAATTCGCGGAATAGAGAACCAAATGTTTCAAAATAAGGCGTCCACGGACGTGCACGCTAAACCGTCAATGCAGACGGTGCTCAAGTTGGAAGCAAGGAACAAATGGACGCATAAAGAACCACGCCCTAACTGCTACAGATGCAGGGGTGATCACAAACAGCATGAGTGCCGTTTTCTACAAGAGCAGTGCCACAAATGTGGTAAGAAAGAGCATATTAGAAAAATGTGTAGAGTCTACCAGGTCTAAGCCTAAGGGGGGAGGGGGGAGGGGGGAAATACAAGCAACAGCAGTCCAGCACACTCAAATATAGATCAGGTCATCACATTAGTGACCCGGTGGAAGCCACTGCCAGTGACAGGCAAGAAGTTTTCACTTTGTACAGTGTGGTAGAAACTCAAATTCCAAGAGTGTCTCCAATCACCATGCTTTTAAAAGTGAATGACACAGAGGTAAATTTTAAAGTGGACATGGGCTGCAGTGTCACTATTATGTAGAATTCAGAATATGCCAAGTTAGGGAGTGTGGGCAAGGTCCCGGAGCTGAAAGATTGTTCTCTTAACCTAAAAACGTATACGGGTGAGTCAGTAAAAATACTAGGGGCCACAGATGTGATCGTTCGGCATTGAAATCAAGTTAAAGAACTTCCTTTGGTGGTGGTGGTGTCTACAGAAGGACCGAACCTTCTGGGCCGGGGATGGATTAAAGAGATAGACATTTGCTGGAGGGTGATAAATCAAGTAAACACAGAAACCATGACACTTCAGGAGGTGTTGACCAAGCATTAAACTGTGTTTAAAGAGGCCTTAGGGACATGGACAGGTCCCCCAGCGAAAATGCATGTTGACAAGGATGCAGTGCCAAGGTACTATAAGCCCAGGCCGGTACCTTATGCTCTAAAAAAAAAAGTGGAAGTGGAGTTAGAGAGGTTGCTCAAGGACAACATTTTGGAGCCTGTCAAATTTTCAGAGTGGGCGGCACCAATTGAACCCGTCCTTAAACCAGATAATTCAGTGAGGATTTGTGGTTATTACAAGCTTACCGTTAATCAGGCATCCAAGCTAGAGCAGTATCCAATTCCCAAACTCGAGGACCTGTTGGAAAAGTTAGCAGGGGGTGAAAAATACAGTAAGCTGGCTCTCAGTCATGCATATCAGCAAGTGATCTTGGATGAGGAGTCTAAAAGATATGTAACACTGAACACTCACAAGGGCTTATTTACAGTAAATAGACTGCCGTTTGGTGTGGCTTCCAGTCCTGCCATTTTTCAACGAATCATGGAGGGGTTACTACAGGTATCCCTGGGGTCGCGATATACCTCGATGACATTCTCATAACGGGCAAGGATGAGAATGAACATCTGCACACACTGAGTGAGGTTTAGAAGCGGCTGAAGGAGGGTGGTCTGAGGCTAAAAAGGGAAAAGTGTGCATTCATGCAGCAAGAGGCGGAGTTTTTGGGCCATAGAGTGGACTCTACAGGTCTGCGTCCACTTTCGAACAAGGTGGAGGCTCTGCAAAAAGCACCAGCTCCCCGAAATGTCACCAATTTAAAAGCATATCTGGGATTGCTTAAAGTGTCCTGAAACCCCAGACTACTTTTTCTGAGATTTTAGCAGAGGTGTTTGTGCTGCACATCATAGAAGACAATGTTAACATCCGATAATTTTAACTGTTGGAGAAAACTGGTTAATTTTAAGCTTTTTTGCACTATTTTCATCTTTCGGGTTTATTGTGTTGACATCACAATTTGTGACATGGCAATGGACTAATAGTACATCAATGACGCGTCGGTGTCTATTAAATTATTCATGAGACTG
>NW_015627543.1:375168-376552 GCF_001515625.1 Sinocyclocheilus rhinocerous
AGACCACTGATTCGTCAAACCTGCTTTCCTAAATTTATTTAACTTCTGACTATTTTGTAGTAAGTAACGAATAGGATTCGGGGAAATGTATCGGAGTAAAAGTATACATTTTAATTAGGAAATGTAGTGGATTAGGCTAAGTTGGCTGAAATATAAAAACTCAAGTAAAGTACAGATACTCCCAAAAAATACTTAAGTACTGTAACAAAGTATTATTACTTCGTTACATTACACCACTGCAAACGCGATTCATTCACTTGGTGAGCATAACCGTTTTTTACAGCTCTGTGACACAACCTGTCAAAAGGCTTATATAAACGCCACAGAATAAGCCTTAAAAGTTCTCAGAGGTGCAACAGCGCGTTCATATATATGTTTTCGATGCAGAGTGCAAACGGCTGTGCATTTATTTGTGTTTTTAACTCGATGGGAGCCAAATGAAACTGTCAGAACGCTAAGCTGTGTGTGTGTTGTTTGTCTCCCCTTTTCCCCCTCCTCCGCTCCGCTGCGCACCATGCCCACATTTTTAGCATTTTTTAAAACTGTGGTGAGAACTAACCAGTGCTGAAATGGGGGGGTTTCATGACTATTTAACTACTACCACACGTTCCTGCCAAACTTGTCAACCTTGCTGGCTCCCTTACATAATCTTTTGAGAAAAAGTGTAAAATGGCATTGGGGTAGTGAATAACGTGAGGCGTTTAGAAATCTAAACAACTCATTCAGTCTGCTGAGGTGCTTGTTCATTATGATACTCAAAAAGACCTCATCTTGGCATTTGATGCATCTCCCTATGGGGTGGGAGCTGTTTTGTCACATCGAATGGGGGATGGCAAAGAGAGACCCATCAGTTTCATGTCCAGAACTCTCACTCCAGCAGAACGCAACTACTCGCAGCTCGACAAAGAGGGGCTTGCTGTTATTTTTGGAATTCAGCATTTCCACAAGTATCTGTTTGGTAGGAAGTTCACAATTTGCACAGATCACAAACCGCTGTTATCCCTCTTCAGTAAAAGGAAAGCTGTTCTACAATTTGTGTCACCACGAATTCAGAGGTGGGCAGTTATGATGCAGGCTTATGAATATACTATTGTTTATGAATATACTATTTGAATATACTATTGTTGCTAATGCGATGGCGCCGCAGACGGCAGCCTCAGTGTTTGGCTCTCCAGTGTTTGTACTGTTTTAGTTAGTTTTTCCTGTTTTTTGTTTCTCAAACACGATCAGTTTTACCAGGGATGAGCTGCTGAACATTCGGCAGAACACACCACACAATCTTCTACCGGATTTCGTTTATTCGGACGTTTTGCTGAACGTTGTACTTGGCGGAGCAGCTGCGCTGATCATGCTGTTCCGAACGGCGCAGACGGGGGAAGATAGC
>NW_015627543.1:376578-392747 GCF_001515625.1 Sinocyclocheilus rhinocerous
TAAAGCTCTTTCTGATTCTGATTCTGATTCTGATAAGCCTGGAAAAGAACATGCCAACGCTGATGCCTTGAGTAGGTGCCCTGTTCCTGACATTGCCCTAGGAACATGTCCAGAGGACCGAATCTTAATGATGGAGGACATTCCTTTGGTATCAACTGAGAATGTTCGCACCTGGACTGGTAAGGACCCCATTCTGGCTCGAGTACGACAGGTGGTGCTGATGGGGGGAGGTGTTTTTCAAAGGAAAAGCCCTGAATTCAAACCCTATGCTGCCAGACAAACAGAATTGAGTGTGCAGGATGGCTGTATCTTGTGGGGGGCTCGAGTCATCATACCTCCACAGGGTCACAAGTTTGTCTTACAGCAATTACATCAATGTCATCCCGGTATCTCTCGCATGAAAGCGTTGGCGAGGAGTTATTTCTGGTGGCCGAAGCTGGGTGAAGGTACACAGGAAAGCTCCAGCCACTGCACCACTTCATCCATAGGAGTGGCCAGAGAAACCCTGGGAAAGGATGCACATAGATTATGCAGGTCCATTTCTTGGTCACATGTTTTTGATTCTCTTTGATGCTCACTCGAAGTGGATGGATGTGTATCCTGTTCCCACTGCATCATCGAGAATTAGTATTGATTGCCTAAGGAAGAGTTTCAGCAATCATGGACTAGCCGAGATGTTAGTTTCTGACAATGCTGCCTATTTTTCAAGTTGGGTATGCCGTTTTGACAAGAAACTTTAGTTATGGACCCAAGTGGATTCCTGGGTTCATTGTCAAAGTGACAGGCCCTCTCTTGTACCAGGTCATGCTCGGAGATGGCAGAACAGTGCGTAGACATGTGGATCAAATTCTCTCTCAGGAGATGGAAAATTCAGAGTTAAAAGAGAAGGTGTGTGTGGATGTTGCCTTAGACACCTCAGTGTGTAGTGGGACTGATTCCATCTATAGAGACACTGGGACAGAGCCAGTAGGCTTGGGTTCTCAGGACCCACCCAGGACTGTTGAAAGGAAAACCCTGAGCTCAATTCCGGAAGTCTGCCGGTCCCAAAGAACTGTTCAAATGCCCAAGCACTTGGAAGATTTTGTGTTGTGAAAAAAAAAACTTGTCACGTAAACAGGTTAGATTAAAACTAGTGTGGCTGGTGTTGTTATCTTTAAAGGGGGGAAGAATGTAGTAATTTGGAAAATGTGATGTTCCAAAGGAATTATTATTTATGTGATGTTCCAAAGGAGTTATTATTTTTGTTTTGATTCAAGACTGAGTAAACCAACTAAATGTTTATTTAGTGGTTAATGTTCCTATGCTCATATGTAAATTTAAAAGGAAAGTTTTTGCGTTACGTACAAAAAAATATACCCGTATGCACCAACGGTGAGCGTGATTTCACCAAGTACATGTTTCTGGAACAACATTCCAATTAACCAATCAGAATTGAGGGATAACTTTTCAGGAAATGTCTGTTTTAGGCTTACGATCAGGGTTAGGTGCTTCTACACCCTTGTTAATCAGCTATCATTTCACACTGATTTTAGGAATAAATTGTGGGTAGGGTTAGGTTTAGGGGTAGGGATTGGATTTAGTCTATATTTTTGGACAATGTTAATCCAGGATCAACAAAAGTTGGAACATGTCTTACTTGGCAAAATCACGGTGACCATGCACCAACGGTCTTGTGCAGGAAACAAAATAAAGCTTGCTGTGTTATTTGAATCAGCTCTGATGTCTCCAGCTTGATTGTTGATTCAAAGGACAAGTTATCACAGAGATCGAGCTCTGAAAATATGCTTGCAGTACCCAAATTCCGACTATCTAGTGTGGGTGGTAGGGCTTTCTGCATTTCTGCTGCCAAGCTCTGGAATAAACTACCACAAGATCTCTGTGTTGTCTCTTCACTCCAGACTTTTAAAACGGCTTTCAAAACTCACCTGTTTACAATGTTTCTTAATTAATTGCTTGCCTTAATTTTCTGTTCTTTGCTTTTGTAGCTTATCTTGTATATTGTATATTATTTCATAAAAAAACATGGCTGTTTATATGTGTTATTTACCTTATGTAAAGTGTCCTTGGGTGTTTGAAAGGCGCTATATAAATAAAACGTATTATTATTATATTATTATTATTATTATTTATTTATTATATGCAACACAAGACTTTAACAGCTAGGAAGACAGGACTGATTTTCTACTGTTTACCTCAGCCAGTTAAGAGCTACATTTATCCTTAGATGTTACATGAATATAGTCCAGGTTTTATCAGCTGGCAATTTTCAATGCACATTTAAGAGTGCCTGTTTTGAAATTCCCTAGCCTGACTTTCAGGCCACAAGGCTGGCCAGGAGTTCTCATCTCTGTCATCATCTGAAAACAAGGAAATATAAACATTGTATTCGGTTTACTGCTGTACACAGACACACACAGTATCTAAGTTATCTCTCCCCTTCACCCGCATTCATTGATCCACCACACTAACTTTAATGAAGTTATTAGTTACTTGAGAAAGGCAGCATACTTTTATACTATTTAAACTTCTTATTATTCTTCTGAGACCCAGAATTTTTTTTTTTTAACTCTATCCTCCTCCAAGGGCTTTAATGCTACAAGCACCAAGCTTGCCAGAGACCTTTGACCTTTATAGTTTGTTGCTATATCTTTTCTAACTGATCGGACTTACAGTTTTGGTATAAATAATTATCAAAAATTTCCCATAGACTTGCATTGGCTGAGCAAAAATGCCCCCTCTAAAGGACAATTGCAGTCCACTAGAGGGAGATAAGAAATCTTTCAACGGGCCTAATGCACTTTCGTTTTCAAACAGTTAAATTAAAAAAATAAAAGCATACATTTCCTTTATGCTGCCATAATAATAATAATTTCTTAGAGCACCACATAACGCGCTGTGAGGATAATAAAAGATTATAGGCCTACTGTTCGCTTACTCCTCATTGAAAATGTTTTTAAAAAGGTCTTTTAAAACAGGTCCATTAATTTATACAATGAATTATAGGCCTATAATTCAAATGATTATCACTGCAGTCATCAATAAAATTTAAGAGCAGCTTTATTTCAAGCACCGACTTTCAAAAACAACCTGTTTAACGCAAAATACATTTCTCTTTTTTTTTTCACTATGTAAGGGCCACAAGAGAAATATTAAGGGAATAATTCAAGACTGTTGTATGCCGTTATCAGTATATTTTGAAGTAGATTCGTCTCTTGTCGTCTCTGAGAGAATTTGCGCCCCGTTAATGTAGCGTCAGATGCCGAAAGCGCCGTCAGTTTTAAATTTTTTACTTTCACTTTGTATAATTGACTGAGGTTAAGACGTTCACCAGCATAACTCTTGCGCAAAGTTTGCACGCTGCTTAACATCAGAATTCATGGTTTAAAAAAGAAATATTTCCTATATTGCGACATAACAGTGACAAATCGCCCCACGATTTTGCGCTACGCCACTGCGAGGGGGACCAAAGGAACGCTATCACTCACGGATTGATCGTGAATGGACCGTGTGAAAGTTCTGTCATAAAACGTTGTTGTTACGTATCCTCGCACTTTTTTAAGTGGGTATACGGAAATCCTTGACCTTTCCTAGTGGGTATACGGAGTATACCTCACTATCACGTAGACTACACCACTGATTTAAAGTCATTGTTGTGTAAAGCATCAAACAGACATTACAAAATGTAGCTTTAGCAAGAAATATTTTGTATGATTATACAAAATGTATTGCATATACTCTTTTGGACCATGAGGGTGATGTCAGACTCTGGTCTGTGTTTTGTCTGCGTTTGTGCATTATTTGGTCCTTCTTGTT
This sequence comes from Sinocyclocheilus rhinocerous, assembly GCF_001515625.1. Lineage (NCBI taxonomy): Eukaryota > Metazoa > Chordata > Actinopteri > Cypriniformes > Cyprinidae > Sinocyclocheilus > Sinocyclocheilus rhinocerous. The sequence continues at coordinate 380,392 of NW_015627543.1, forward strand.
CCTGTCCTCATTGTGTGTATTCGTCTCCAGCTGTGTTTAGATTAATTAGTTAATTTGCTCCCAGGTGTGTCTCATTGGTGTCTGTGTATTTAAAGTGTTCTCAGTTCCTAGTTCTCTGTCTGCTGTTAAGTGTCATTTTGTTTACCTGATGTCTCCCATCCTGTGATCCCCAGCGTGCCTTCATTAAATCCTTTTTTAATTTACTTTATTCCTCGTCTCCTCGCTCGTTCCTGTGCTCCCAGTGTGTGTGTGACAGGTGAGTAAATTATGACAATTTTTGGGTGGGTGAACTATATACCTTTAATAATTTTTATTATTATTACTTTGGAAATATGAAATTCTTTCTTTAATGAAATGATACTCTAAATAATAAACTAAAACTGCCAGTAGGTGGTGGTAAATGTCTTAATGATTAAGTCATTTATTCATTCATTTGATTCGTTCAAATGGCTGATTCATTCAGGAGTGAAGTAAATGTTTCTTTATGAATGGTTCATTGAATCATTAGGCTTGTTTGACTTGAAGTGGATCATCACCATCAGATCGATCGGTGTGTGTCATCAAAGTACCGCGAGAGCGATTAGAGAGCAGACGACTCTGCATGCTTTTGAACCGCTCTCACGGTAGTTTTAATGTCATAAACTGATCGGTCTGTGCAGCGCCGCTTCAAATCCAACGCGCTTAATTGTTCACCCAATTCGTTCAAAACGTGCATTTAAGAAATGAAATGCTGCCGTGTGTTGCTCGGAGACAAACAGTTCTGCTTTTTCTTTATATTTTTGTTGGCAAAATTGAGCAAAACAAACAACATTGTGTCTAAAATAACACAATATTAATTTCTTATTTATTGAACTGTTGTATAAGATCAGTAGCACATTTGCACTCGTGTGATATTGCACTTATTGCTTAAAGGCCGTTCCACACTGAGCGTGATGCGAAAAAGCGAGGCGAATCGCCGACGAACAGTGCTTTCACACCGAACTATTTATGGCCTTCTGCTAATTCACGCATGCACGCTAGGTGGCGCTGGCCAACAATGCATTTTTCCTCAGATATGGATTTAACATTGCCCACTGCTCAATATAGAGCATTAAATTAATATAGCTAAATAAAGTTTGGTTCTACGCCAGAAACACAAACTATTTATAATGCTTACAAGAAAACATCTTAAAATATAAATAGAAGTACAATTAGCATCAAGCCACATTTTAAAATGTAATTATTAATGTATTTGCTTAAAACCCACTTTAAATAACTCCCGATTGTGATCTATAGTTGATTTTGATTCTATAATAGGCAGACATGCACTCTTTATATATTTAATAACGCCACACTGCTTATTGTCAAACATACTTTATTGTTATAAAAATACCATGAGCTGCATGCAAAACACATACAGAAAATTTATCGTCATAATCATATGTCTACTTGCTTTCATATTTCATGTGTAGAAAAATTTTTCCCTCAATTTTATTAATACGGAAGATCTAAAGTGAACGTGCTCTGACTCATAACACTCGCGCACGTGGAAGAAAACGGACACTCCAGATCACATAATTCAGTGAATAATTAATAGAAATTATATTAAGAACATGTGAGAATAAATCCGTTCTCCGATACTAAAGATGACAAAAACTCATCCACTCTCTTCTCTCTCGGGATACTCTTCTTCTGTTACAGTAGTTTAAACTGGTTTTCGAAACCGCGCCACCACTCTTGCCTTTTTGTGCAACAGCAGCTGCTCCGGGCACGTGATGTAATGCTCAAATCTTATTGGACGGCCCGTGTTTTCGCTTTGCAAAACTGAAAAGATTCGTTGGACTGGTTCGAAAAAACATTCGCATTTCGGTGCGCGAATGTTCATGGTCTATGTGGAAGCATCCATAGGAATCTTGTTTTATTCCAGCGTGTCATCGCGTCCGATATTCGTTTCGCTTTTTCGCGCGCAGTATGGAAAGGTTTGTCCGTTTGTCGCCATCTCTGTTTGAAACCTGCAATTGCAGTTACTTGCAGAATTATTTTCATTACGTGGGTTGTGCTCCGGCATGGTTCCAGCGCGGATGAATCTAATGTTTTGAGGTGAATGTGTGGATGTCAGTCACCGCACCGGTGTGGATACTCAGTACCGCTGCTCCCTATACGCAGAGTACGCAGTTTGCGTAGGGCACCAACTCCCAGGGCGGCACCATCCCAGTTGCTCAAAAAAATAAAATAAAAATAAAAACCACGCGCCATTCCCCCATCCGCGCTCGCGACCGCTCGCACCTCATGTTTGCGGCTGAATGCAAATTATCATAATTGATGGATGGACATCTATGCCTGTGAAAAGACATCAGCAATCCGGCGCAGAGAAAACGAAAGAAAGTAAAAAAAACTGGCTTAAAGTTGGCTTGACGTTGGACGTTCGATATTCGCAAATTTAGGGACCATCTCTAAAGTTACATGCGATTATTGGTGCACACTTTTCTAATGTCAATAGCATTTGAGGAGAATGACTTGGTCATAAAAACAACTGTAAACTGTTCATCTAGGTGTCAACTATAATGCACACCTTTTATATTTTTGATATTTATTAAAATAAACTGTAAATCATATGTAAATTATGCAACTTTTTCACAACCGAATGGGCTCAAACGCAAATTTAAAGCTCCAAAAGCATTTGAGGAGAATGACTTAGTCATTAAAAACAACTGTAAAGTGTTCATTTAGGTGTCAACTAAATGCACACCTTATACATTTTTTATATTTATTAAAATAAATTGTAAATCATTTGGTAAAGGTAAAAACAAAGCCCATGCATCACTTTCAGGCACATTCATAATCCTGTGAAACTTTTTTTTTTTTTGGCTGTTGACGTTAATAACGTGTTTTAATGTCGGAAATAATTTGACCACCACCAACGCATCTAATATTCTCTCTGACTTTCCATGTTCCCTTACGAAAATTAGCCATGGTTTTAACACCAATAACACCAAAAATCATCGTTCTTGTAGCCATGGTAACTGCAAATTAACCATGGTTTTGTTACTTCGTGAAAACCTACCCGTACCACTCAAATTAGAAAACATTATAATAAGCTTACTGTTGTGAATCGGGCAAAAGTAAGGAGATAGTTTTGAACACTGGCTGGTTATGTACTTGCTCAAATATTGATTTCGAATAATTTTTAACCAAAAAAAGTTACGGAATGCAGCTTTATCTATATGATGTAAATATGAGACAAACTCAAACAGGACCATTTTTGCCCCATATCTTGAATTTTAGGGACATTCTAACTACGTTCTCTGGGCTCCATCACGCAGTGAGTTGTTGCCCTGCCTCATATTTGTCATCAATCAGCTGTATGAAATGTCAGATGACCCATATAGGTCTGGGGCGGGGCAAGGGAGATAAATGCGTTAATAATTTTAACGCATTATTTTTCACCGTAATTAATCTAATTAACGCGTTAAATAGACAGCCCTTGTTTGAACTTTAACAGTGTTTTGAATTTTAAACCATTTTATTTGCCAGTTGGTATGCATTTGAATGTATTCTTTTAAAAAAGTACAAACTTGTAAGAAAGCAATATCAAAGGAATAGTTCGCTTTAATGTAAATGCTGTGTGATTGTTTTTAGAACTGAATCAATTCAGTTCTAATGTTTTGCCCTAGTATAATAATGTATACATATTGTTTGATGTATACGTAAAATATATAAACGGACCTAGTTTTAATTCCCACTGACTTTTATTACATGGCCCAAAACATTCAAAATGCATCTTTTTCTACACTGAAAATAGAAACTCATACAGGTTTAAAATTGTGAGGGTGAATAAAACATATTTGGTGAGCTATTCCTTTAGCACAAAAGTTGCAGTAATGTTGAAAACTTGAGTAATACCTGTTACTCTATGAATACATCACGCCAGAGACGTCCTATTCTGTATTTAAAAAAAAAAAAAAAAAAAAAAAAAAAAAAAAAAAGTAAAAACCAAAAAAAACACACACACACACACACACAAATAAGCACTAATGTAAAAATAATGTAAACATACTATGCATAAACAATATAGTATATTTTAGAGAGAGAGAGATAATATAAACTAAATACAGTATAAACTAAAATGTCAGAATGCCTTAGACTACACTATATAAAACCAACAGCCATTAAAATGTCAAGCGCATAAAAAAAACTTTCATTTGCAAAAGAAATTCGAGACATGAATGTAAAGCCCAATAGAATCAGCAATGACCATGAAACACATTTGTGAAAATTTGTAAATCATTTGCAAACCAGTTCTAACGTAAACTGAAGGCTCATGAGCTTTTATATGAACAAAATTTACATCTGCTCCAGATCTAAATGGTGAGCACACAATATTTTGTTCTTTTGGACAGATTGATGACATTCCATTTTGTCAATAACCACTCAAGGATTAAATTAATAGTCATTGGTATCTGTAACTGAAAACTATGGATTTTTAATTATGCCGCATCCAGTCTGCTAGGTGTCACTGGAGCTTCAAGACAACATAAAAACAGCAACACTTGAAACTTATGAATCCTATTATACAGTAGGCAAAATAAATAAAAAATAAAACATGTGAATAGAGTAGTACATCTGAATTCATAGTATTCATAAAACAGCAGGTGAAAAGTATCCAAATGACCTACTACATCCGTCGAGTGTAATGAGAGAGGATTTGTAAATGGCAATGAAGCAACGCAACTGATGCTGTAGGTCACATGATAACATGAAAAACGTAGTACGTCCAGATTACAAACATTCTACACTTCCTTTAAACCGACTTCATTCAGAATTCAGTAAGGCTGTCTGAAATTGCATACTCTGAATAGGCCTATATATAACTTTAGCAGAGAAAAAAAAGTTATAAAATAATAATCATTTTGCAATTTAATACTAATACCTTTGTCGAAACCCATGTGTATTTACAGCCTCTCTGAAGAAGGCCAAATGGGTGTCGGAGAGGCTGTTCTTTGAAACCTTTTGGTACATAATCTGTAGAATACATATATGAACACATACAGTAGTAGAGAGAGATTGTTTCTGTAACAACAGATGAAAGTACAAGTACAAATGCAAATATAGCTACAAGCAGTGATTACTGGGGTTCAAGCAATTTTAAGCATTCATTGCTTCTATGCTGTTAAGGTCTAGGCCAACCCAAAATGTATATAGCTCAGAGAGACACACACACACACACACTTTGAAATGAAAGGGTTAAACTATAATACTTTATACACACAATTTGTGCACATTTTGTTGTAAAATGTTTTTGAAATAAGTGATAAATGGTAACTCTATTAGAGCGTAGAATGAGCCTATGGGTGGTCCTCTGTTGCCATCGAGTGGTTACAATGGTAATTGTATGTTGCTTTCATTTAAAAGGTGTTTGTTTTTCACCAGAAATCTCCAGTAAAGCAAATAACATTTTCCGCTATCACATATCCACATTTTTACACTATCTGTGTGCTAAATTTCACAACTTATTACCATATGGCTTTATGGGATGCCATAAAGTCAAGAGCAGAAGAAGAAAACACCTTCAGTGCATGGCCCCTGATAAAAATGACAATTACAATAGGATTTCAGCGCTACATGCTTGAACCCCTAATAAACATTTAAACAAGTCTTACCTTTCTTGAATAACCATCTATTCCACCAAAGATGACCAAGTTGTACCTGTAAGAAATAAAACTCCCCCTCCACCCAAAGAGAGCATTGTCAAGTCAAGTCACCTTTATTTATATAGCGCTTTTAACAATAAAGATTGTGTCAAAGCAACTGTACAGCATTAAATAGGAAAATAGTGTGTCAATGCAAAAATAGTGTCAATAATGCAAAAAGGCAGTTCATCATTGAATTCAGTGATGCCATCATCCATCTCAGTTCAGTTTAAATAGTATCTTTGCAATCAAGTCGACGATATCGCTGGAAATTAAGTGTCCCCAACTAAGCAAGCCAGAGGCGACAGCGGCAAGGAACCAAAACTCCATCGGTGACAGAATGGAGAAAAAAACCTTGGAGAAACCAGGCTCAGTCGGGGGGCCAGTTCTCCTCTGACCAGACGAAACCAGCAGTTCAGTTCCAGGCTGCAGCAAAGACACATTGTGCAGAGGACTCAACTGAAGGAACTAGTGGCAGGTGATGAGACATGGTTGGCAAAAGAGGACAATCTATACTTTTGTCAAGGCATCCTCACTGTCCTCTTCGATATACCTACTGTGTCATTTTTCCTCTTTGGAGTGACTTGCTGTTGGGAGACCTGAGTAGATATGAATCTCATGAACAGTACTTGGTGACAACAAAGAAATTACCAAAAACAAGAGATACCAACTGTTACATAGAAAAGTAACCAGCTGAAGTTTGTTTATTAAGCGTGCAGAACAACCACCCAATAAAGCATTACAATAATCTAACCTTGAGGTCATGAATGCATGAATTAACGTTTCTGCATTTGACATTGAGAGCACAGGTTGTAATTTAGATATATTGTGTTCACAGCATGTGGTTAATTCAGAATAAGAAGTGTCAAGTTTTCACTATAATTTCATAGAGGTCAAGCCAAACAAAACAGATGGATGAAAAACAGGATGTTAAAAATCAGAACATTAAAAATTGACTATGTGACGAGAGGGGCGGGGCCGAGAGCCGTGGGAACGGAGCGAGGCCGGTGGAGTAAATGCTAATGCGCGACACCTGCGCCACTCACCGGTCTCTAGTCCCACGGAGGAGCTCTGGAAGGATAAAAGGAGGAGCAACGACAGTGAAAGACGAGAGAGGACCAGACCTGGACTTTATTTTGTGTTTTGTGTGTGGCAGTCGTCCGCGAGGGGCTGCCGCTTTACTTTCATTGTGTGTTTATTTTTTTGATTAAAGTTTTGTTTAAATGTTCGCCGGTTCCCGCCTCCTTCTTCCCGAACTACGAACGGTGTTACATGGCCGAGAGCCGTGGGAACGGAGCGAGGCCGGTGGAGTAATTGCTAATGCGCGACACCTGCGCCACTCACCGGTCTCTAGTCCCACGGAGGAGCTCTGGAAGGATAAAAGGAGGAGCAACGACAGTGAAAGACGAGAGAGGACCAGACCTGGACTTTATTTTGTGTTTTGTGTGTGGCAGTCGTCCGCGAGGGGCTGCCGCTTTACTTTCGTTTTGTGTGTTTATTTTATTAAAGTCGTAAATGTTCGCCGGTTCCCGCCTCCTTCTTCCCGATCTACGAACTGTGTTACAGACTATTTATAGCCATTTTAGCCATATGAATTTATACTAAATTGAGATGTTAGGGATGGCTTGCAGACATACCTGATGAGTTATTGGTTGGTGTATAGGTACACTAACTCCACCCACCAATGTCTGATTGGGATAGTCGACACTGAAAAAAGACACTCGTCAAATATCAGTTTCAGTGGCATAGATGGTAAGGCACGTGCTTTGACGCGATCGACCCGAGTTCATACCCGCCTTTTGACGAACTTTTTTTTCTCCCTTTTTAAATGTCATATCGCATCGGAAAGGTGTTTATTTTCAATGTAAATGAAGGAAATAATCAAAAAGTTGAAAATAAAGTATTGGTTAGGGTAGGTGTAGGGAGATCTTTATTGTGCCAATAAGGTGGCATCCATTTAATAATTTGAATTAAAATTATAATTTACACGCAATACATTGCGTACTGTTTTATAAGAGCTTATAGGCAGGGTTTAAATTGGGCCGGGGCCGTCCGGGGCTGAGCCCCGGCACATAGACTCCAGGGCTCGACATTAACGCTTTATTAATGCCAGACAAGTAACGTGATTAAAACATCAGTAACCAAAAATAACTATGTAAACACCAAAACGCAAGTATTATTCTGATTTCATTACATTTAGAGTAAGTGGTGAATAGTGGATATAGCTACTGTATATAATGACAGTACAAGGTTGCGCTGCTGAGGCGAGGCTCACGCAGCCTCTCCAGGAGAAGTCAAAATGCGCAACACTAAGAAACTCAGCATCCTTGATGTGGCAGGACTAGTGAAGCTCTTCCTGCTTACATTTGGATGGCTGGTTGTTCATTGATTGTCCTATCATCGGGCAGTGAGCGAATATATAAATTCGTGGGTGAGGTACTATGGCGCCATGAGTCACGCCCCTTGCTTCCTGCATTACATTTAGTCGTCCTCCAGAATGGCATGTTGAAGGAAACCCCGTGGCGAGCATTTGGCTAGGGTTGCCTCTCTGCAGGTAAGGGAGTTGGTCGCGATGTGTCCTTTGTTTATGAATTCGTTCGTGTTATAGCGGGCTTTTTTTGTTGTATTTATGCATAGTTCGAGGTTTGAGTGAGACTGATTCAGCACGACTGGTGCGGGTGTTCACCTGACATTACGGACGCGTTTTGTTTCTCCGTCGAACCCATTGTTTCCCATATAGACTGAACGAGCCCTCAGCTTCCCAGCACATTGTTCGTCTGCCTGACTGATTTGATTTCATAACTTATTTGTACGATATGTGTTTTTAAATTTTATCATGGGTTGATATTTGGATTTTTATTACTATTTAGCATTCGTGGGTTGGCTGATCTGATCTGTCTAAATTGTCATTTCATTGCAGACAGACCAGTGGCGTCACTACTTGTGATTAGCTTCCCTGTTGTTGGGGCTAAGTGGGAACTATCATCTGGAGACGCTGTTGCTTTGTTTTGGTTAACTTTGTTTTGTAATTGCGTTTCGTGGTGTTTTGTTGAAGCCTTGGTGTGTGTGTGTGTGTGTGTGTGTGTGTGTGTTCCTTGGTTTACCAACATTTTCTCTTTTCTTTCTTTTTTTTGTTTCATGTATTGATTGGACGCCTTTATTGTGAAACGTGTGTTAACTGTTGTGAGTGTGCTCAACCGGAGTTTGTTTTAAGTGCGCTCAATTACTTTTTTGTTGTACTTTTTCTTTTTCTTTTTATAGTTATTGTGTAAGTGTTATTCTTCATTGTTGTATTGCTATATTGAGTGGCTGTGAGTCTAATGTTTGTGCTCATTGGCTGAGTTTTTGTTTTGGTGTGTTAACTGTTGTGAGTGTGCTCAACCGGAGTTTGTTTTAAGTGCGCTCAATTACTTTTTTGTTGTACTTTTTTCTTTTTCTTTTTATAGTTATTGTGTAAGTGTTATTCTTCATTGTTGTATTGCTATATTGAGTGGCTGTGAGTCTAATGTTTGTGCTCATTGGCTGAGTTTTTGTTTTGTGTTGTAGTAGCAATAATAATTTATTATTGCCTTGTTTTGTATTAGTTAGTTATTTTGGTGGATTTAAGTATTTGTAGCCGTTCATTTGGGGGTGGGCAACTCTCCTTATTGTAATCCATCTGTGATAGTGACTGTGTCTTTTCAAGTGTATAACCTTATTTCTGCTTGTTACAGGAGCTGAGTGCCTAAGGCAGGGGCGGATTCCTGGTGTTGGTGTTTCTTTCACGAGTGCTGGCTGGAGTGGTCGTGTGTGTGCATGAGTGTGTGTCAAAGGTATAAGTGAAGGGTGTTTTGCTGTATAGGCCGATTGTGCCCTTATGCCCTGCTGTCAAGCCTCGGTTCCTGTACCTTGATCCTTGGATGTCCTTGACGACCCAGGTTGCCCATTGTTGTATTTTGTGAAGTGTGTAATTGAGTTTGTTATATGTGAACTGTTGCGTTTAGTGATTGCTCTTCTACCTCCCTCTGTTATGTAATAAACCCTTTTTTTTAATTGTAATAAAAATTATTTTGTATATCTATGTCCCCTGCCAATTTATCGTGAGCTGACCTGTGTTGCCTAAAAAGAAATTTATTAATAAAGGTCCCTGGGCTAGACCCAGGGTGGCGTAGTCGTGCTAAATCTCTAATCTTTTACTGCTTCGCCACATTGAGGTAAAAATTTAAAATGGAAAGTTTTTATATTTAAAATAGAGTTAGTTAGGAAACATCACACAACGTTTTTACCATTACGACTGTTTAGTATTATAAACCGTTCAATAAGCAAATACAATAATATTAGGTCACTTACATTTTAGGCGGAAACACCGCATCTCACAGCAACCAGACGATTCATTGCTGATTGATTCCGTGTTTTGAACGAATCGGTTGAGTCAAAGTTTCATTAGATCATGCATAAACATCTGATGAATCTGCCGTTTGAACGAATTGTTTGAATAAACGACTCAATTACTCACTCATTAATCGCTCACTACTGGCACCTACTGGCGTTTTAATTTCGTTGAAAAGTATAATTTCCACCATTTCTTGTTTGTATATTCAAAAAATATTTAAAATGATCTCATAATATTATTTAATGCAGTTGTATTTTTGAGTGTAAATGATTTAATTTGATAACATAGATAATCACAATATTATAATTGAATTTATAGATCAAATGAAAGAATTTGAAATTAAAATATTGAGATTAGTGGGAAAATGCCCTCTGTAAAGAAAAAAATGCCCTTGAATAAAATATAAAAAAACATGCAGATTTATATGTCAGCTGATAAAAAACTGATGAGAATATTGCTTAAGAATAAATCCTATTTGCAAAAAAACAAAACACACACAAGCACATAGGCTATATATATGTAAGCTTGATACCATAGAGCCCCACCCCCCCCACCCCACACATAACAAATCCCAATTTAACACCTGCTTATAGGCTCAGTGAAGTTAGGTTTAGTGTTGGAGGTGGCCAAGACATTCATTAACCTCCAGTAAATTACAATAGTTTTTTTTAACATGCAACGTCCATTTTTGTACGCAAACTAAATTACTCAATTGCATATCATTACTATAAAAATGGCTCTATTCAGCAATGTACAAGATATATTGTCATTACTTATCTTTTCAGTCATGGCATCCTCCAGCTGTCCACTAAATGAGGAGCTCCAGTGCTCCATCTGTCTGGATGTGTTCACTGATCCAGTCACCACTCCATGTGGACACAACTTCTGCAGAACCTGCCTGAACAAGTTCTGGACAAACACACAGACCTGCTTCTGTCCACTCTGTAAAGAAAAGTTCAGCAGAAGACCTGATCTCAAGATCAATACACCACTCAGAGAGGTTGTGCAGCACTTTAAGGAGAAGCTCAATCTAGGAAGATCTGAGGTGCTCTGTGACATCTGTGATGGAAGAAAGCAGAAAGCCAGTCACCACTCCATGTGGACACAACTTCTGCAGAACCTGCCTGAACAAGTGCTGGACAAACACACAGACCTGCTTCTGTCCACTCTGTAAAGAAAAGTTCAGCAGAAGACCTGATCTCAAGATCAATACAACACTTAGAGAGGTTGTGCAGCACTTCAAGGAGAAGCTCAATCTAGGAGAATCTGAGATGCTCTGTGACATCTGTGATGGAAGAAAGCAGAAAGCCGTGAAGTCCTGCCTGACGTGTCAAAGCTCTTACTGTGAGACTCACCTGGAGCCTCATCACAGAGTCCCACGTCTAAAGAAACACACACTGATCAACGCTGTGGAAAATCTGGATGATTATATATGCCAGAAACATGAGAGACCTCTAGTTCTAACACTGTTCCTATAGAGGAGGAGAGTCAGGAGAAGAAGGCAAGAGATACAAATAAAACACTTTAAACACTCATGAAATCTTTCCTGTCTTGATATTTTGAAGTACTCATCCTTTCTTTTTTTTTAAACAGCTAAAGCTAACAGTCTTTCATTTTATCTGTTAAAAGCTGGTAAATATTCAAATAAAACTTTGTCAGAAGACGGTAAAATCACTGATAAATGTGTCTGTATTTTAATCAGCTGGTTCAGACACAGACAGACATGCAGCAGATGATCCAGACCAGAATGAAGAAGATTCAAGAGATCCAGCATTCAATAGAGAAGAGAAAGGTTCAATTCAAGTTTATTTGTATAGCACCTTTCACGATACAAATCGTTGCAAAGCAACTTTACAGAAAATTAAGTTTCTACAATATGTTTAGTAGTAGCTTATCAGTGGTGACTGTCAGTCAGTGGTGTATAAAGTACCTGAAAGCCATACTCAAGTAAAAGTACAGCTATCTTACCAGAAAATGACTTTGGTAGAAGTTGAAGTCACCGTTTAGAATATTACTTGAGTAAAAGTCTTAAAGTATGTGATATTTATTGTACTTGAGTACGGAAAGTATATTTTTAATCTTAAACGTACTTAAGTATTGAAAGTAAAAGTATAAGTAAATGCAAAATGGAAAAGAAGCAAATAAATATATATTCATACACAGCTTGAGTAGCAAGATTGTGTTCAGTTTTAACGCTTTCATCCATTTTGTATTTTTGGGTAAGAATAAGAAGCACTTCATCCGGTACTTAAGTGTCTTTCATTCCAACATAAGAAAACATTTCTGGAATCTGCATCTGAAATAGCATTTAGATG
>NW_015627543.1:394518-398654 GCF_001515625.1 Sinocyclocheilus rhinocerous
TGCCATCTACAATTTAGAATGCCTGGAATTTTGAGTTTTAATAGACAAATAAATCACGTTCGTGCACTCTGTGTGTGATTTGGTGATGTAGCCTACTTGATAATGTCAGATCGCACATCATTACAACAACACTTGCCATATTATTGTAGATGTATATCGCAGACCCCAGACTCAACTTGAGTGGAAAATGAAATCACTCGCGGTTGCGCGCACTTGTTTGCACATGAGCAAAGGTGTTTTTAGGAGTCTAACTTGCAGACGCCAGACCACTGATTCGTCAAACCTGCTTTCCTGCAGTCAGTGTTCTTCTGACTTCTGACTATTTTGTAGTAAGTAATGAATATGCTTCGGGGAAATGTATCTGTCACGAATCCAGTCTATGAACTTCCGTTCACTCACCACCAGAGGTCACAACTGATCTTCATGAGTCAAGTCAAGTCACAGTTGATCTTCATGAGTCATGTCAAGTCACAGCTTCCATTCCTGAGTTAAGTCAAGTCACAGCTAATCTTCATGAGTCAAGTCAAGTCTCAGCTGATCTGCCAGAGCCTCGTCACATCTCAGCTGTTCATCCAAAGCCTCGCCACGTCTCAGCTGTTCGTCCAGAGTCACGTCACGTCACAGCTGATCATCCAGAGTCATGTCACGTCCTCTCTGTTGCAGCTTCTCCAGAGGTGGCGGCCCATGCTGCAGAACCTCCCGAGGCGGCGGTGCTCGCTTCAGCTCCTTGCGCGGTGGTGGTGCCCAGCAATACATGTTCAGCCTGTCATGTCACAGTCGAAGGAACCGTTGCTGAACTCTGTGCCTGTTTTGTTAAGGAGAATGTTCATGAACTTTCCCTGTTTCCTGATGGTACGGCTGTAGAACCTCTAGAGGTGGCGGCATCCACTGCAGAACCTCGAGAGTTGTCAGTGGTATCCACTTATAGACTCTCGTCCTGTTCTGTTCCAGCCAGGGAGGCCGTCTGGGACCCCTCTGCCAGTCCTGTAACAGCTATGGAGGCCGTCTGTGAATTCTCTGCCTGTCCTGTAACGGCTATGGAGGCCGTCTGTGAACTCTCTGCCAGTCCTGTAATGGCTATGGAGGTCATCTGTGGTGAACTCTCTGCCAGTCCTGTTCCGGCCAAGGAGGCCATCTGTGAACTCTCTGTCTGGCCTGTTCTGGTCACGGAGGCCGCTTATAAACTTTTTTCCTGCCCTGAACCAGCCGAGGAGGCTATCTCGGAACTCTCGACTTGTTCTTAACCCGTCATGAAGGCCAATTATAGACTTTTGTCCTGAACTTTCTGTCAGTCCCATTGCAATCAATGAACCTGTTGTCTGCCCCCCAAGTTCAGTCACGACCCCAGAAACCTTAACTAAGCTCCCTGAAGGCTCAAGTAACCTTGTCATAACCCAAAGATCCGCCTTTGACCTCTTAACTCTGTCTGTCATGAGCCCAGAAACTACAAAAACACTCCATGTCTGTCCCATTACCCCTGTCATTTCCCAAGAGACCACTAATGAACTGTCTATCTATCCTGTTTCAGTCAAGAATTCTAGTTTTGAGCCATATGTCTGTCCTGTTTCGACCAATGAGACTGATTTTGAATGATCTGTAGTATGTTTGTGAACTGTCTGCCTGTCCAGTTTCAGTCCATGAGCCGGTTTATGAACTGTCTACCCATTCAGTGGTCACCAGGGAGACTATAGATGAACTTCTTGTGTTCCCTGCTCGGTCCTTGAGACCGTGAATTCACTGTCTGTTTCCTGTTTTTCAAGTTTACCCAGGTCCCAGTTCCTGCCTTGGGTTCCTGCTCCAGCCTGGTGGTCTTCTAACCCGCTCTGGTGGTCTTCTGTTCCGCCTGCTCCGCCCTGGTGGGTTCCTGCTCCGTCTGCTCCGCCGTGGAGGTCTTCTGCTCCACCCTGGTGGACTTCTGTCCCGTCTGCTCTGCTCTGGTGGGCTTCTGTCCAGTCTGCTCCGTCGTGGTGGTCTTCTGCTCTGTCTGCGCTGGCCTGGTGGTCTTCTGCTCCTCCGTGGTGGTCTTCTACTCCACCTGCTCCGGCCTGGTGGACTTCTGCTCCTCTGTGGTGGTCTTCTGCTCCGTCTGCTCCGGCCTGGTGGTCTTCTGTCCTGCACTGGTGGTCTTCTGCCCAGCCGTGGGGATCTTTGGACCCATCTGCTCCGCTGTGGTGGTCCTCAGCTCCACCTGCTCTGCCGGCCCCATATCATCAGCATAACAGTGGAAACTAATCCTGTATTTTCTAATAATATTACCAAGGGGCAACATGTATATCGAAAATAGCAGAGGACCTAGGACAGATCCTTGTGGCACTCCATATTTTACTGGTGATAATTGAGATGACTCCCCATTTAAATTAACAAAGTGGTAGCGATCTGACAGGTAGGATCTAAACCATCTTAAAGCCTGCCCTTGAATACCTGTATAGTTTTGTAATCGATCAATGAGTATGTCATGATCTATGGTGTCAAACGCAGCACTAAGATAAAATAAAACTAGCAATGAGATGCAGCCTTGGTCTGACGCGAGAAGCAAGTTATTTGTAATTTTAACAAGTGCAGTTTCTGTGCTATGATGGGGTCTGAATCCTGACATGAAATTCTTCAGAGAGATCTTTTTTTGCAGGAAGGAGCACAATTGAGCAGACACTTTTTCTAAAATTTTTTAGATAAACAGAAGATTTGAAATGGGTCTGTAATTTGCCAGTTCACTAGGATCTAGTTGTGGTTTCTTAATAAGAGACTTAATGACAGCAAGCTTGAATGGTTTTGGGACGTGACCTAAAGATAACGACGAGTTAATAATATTGAGAAGCGGTTCTTCTGCTACAGGTAACAACTCTTTCAGTAATTTAGTGGGTACAGGATCAAACAGGCATGTTGTTGGTTTAGATGCAGTGATAAGTTTATTTAGCTCTTCCTGTCCTATAGTTGTAAAGCACTGCAGTTTATCTTTTGGTGCGATGAATGAAGCTGAAGTATTTTACGCTGTAGAATCTACATTTGTTATTTTATTTCTGATGTTATCTATTTTATCAGTGAAGAAATTCATAAAGTTATTACTATTAAACTGTGAGGGAATATTTAGATTGGTGGCGTCTGGTTATTTGTTAATCTAGCCACTGTGCTAAATAAAAACCTTGGATTGTTTTGGTTATTTTCTATGAGTTTGCGGATATGCTCGGTCCTGGCAGCTTTTAGAGCCTGTCTATAGCTGGACATACTGTTGAGTTGCATCGTATCATGTGTCGACGATTGCCAGAGATATTGTCAAAAGCATAAAATATTGGCAATATTAAGAGGATTTAACATTTCCAATTAATGTAGGCCCATTACATCTTACATTCTTATTATTAGGCCTATTATTATTATTAGGCTACTTTTATTATTAAATTAGAATTAATTTTCCCCACAATAATTTCACAGCGCAATATTATAGGCCTACAATGAATTATAGGCCTATAATTATTAACACTGCAGTCATCAATGAAAATTAAGAGCAGCTTTATTTCATGCACCGATTTTCAAAAATAATCTGTTTACCGCAAAATACTTTGTTTTTCACTATATGGGCCACTTGGGCCACTGACTGAGGTTAAGACATTCACAGGCATAACTCTTGCGCAAAGTATTGCAGCATAACTCTTGCGCAAAATATTGCCACGTAGCCCAACGTCGGTGCAGTTTCACTTTTGATTCAAATTCGTTTGGCTTGACACTTAAAATAAATAATAAATGGGACTATAGCCTATTTTTTAATATAGGCTACTATGTATTTTTATTTTATGCTACTTAGGCTATATTTTTCATTCTTGTTACCCCCCCCCCCTAAATACCGTTATTTTAAGGATTCGTCATGGAGTGAGGGGAAGTAAAATATGCATACATATTAATAGTGTTTATGTTTGTTAATGTTGCATTTTATTTACCGGTATTTTACATTATTTTTGAATGTATTATTCTAATAATAAAATGCGTTTTTACAATGATGCTACACGCACACGTGTATGGCCGTTTCTCTCTCAACATGCGGTGTGGAGCGAGTTCGGTGCCTTGCTTAAGGGCACCTCAGTCGTAGGTATTTAAGGTGGAAGAGAGAGCTGTACATTCACCGCCCCCCCCCCCCCCCCCTCAAA
>NW_015627543.1:399422-439663 GCF_001515625.1 Sinocyclocheilus rhinocerous
CTCATCAACTGTTCAGATCCCAACATTTTTCAAAATATCTTCTTTTGTGTTCAACAGAAGAAAGAAACTCATACAGGTTTGGAACAAGTGGGGGGTGAGCAAATGGTGACAGAATTTTCATTCTGAAAGTGAACTACTCCTTTAACAGACTAAGTGCATAAATACCACTTCTGATGCAGCTTCTGTGCCACCCATGCAATTCAAAGATGGATTTTGTTGATACTGATTGCATTTGATTGCTAACAACCCTATTATGTGTTGTAGGCTCAGGCTCCATGAGCCTACTCTAAGTATCCAGATGGAAAAACGTTTACATCCCATCATTTTATACACCCCTCAGGATCACCTTGTCTATTAGACACATTACTCAAGGTACAGTAAATAATCTCCATTATAAATCTCTGTGCATGATGATATAAAATCACAGTGATGTTGCTTTGTGCTTTCAGAGGGCAGAAATAATTTGTTCCATACCATCCTCATATCTATCCTCATGTGCAAAGGAGGCCAGCATCCTGTCAAATTGAGATCTTGTTATCTGTGATCTGTTTGTTTTCAGTCTTATAACATGGCAAAAGCACAACCATCAGAATAAGAGGGGAAAATGCACAAGCATCTATATGTAATGAATACTAAAAAAAAAAAAAGTACTCTCTGAATACTTTTTTTGCGCAAAAAAAACAAAAATAACAACTTTATTCCACATTTTCGTCTCTACTGCGTCACTTGTGGACGTGCGTTCACGACAGTACCATATACGCTTATATTGTGTTCCGAAGATGAACGAAGGTCTTATGGGTTTGGAACAACACGAGGGTGAGTAATTAATGACAGAATTTTCATTTTTGGGTGAACTAACCCTTTAACGCTCGCATCATTATCAGTCAGGGACAGATACAAAGTCGACTTAGAGCCGAAATGACTGGCCATTTTAGGACCATTCTAAATGCAGTTTATAGCACTGACTTGTGTGAATTTGCTCATTTTATATCAATAAACATAAATAAGCATCAAATTAAATTCACAAATTATGAAATCGAATAGTTTAGCCATTAAGCACTGTTGTGACTTAATAAAAATAATATTATGGCTACACTTACTAATAAAAACTGATCATGGAAACAAGTCAACAATGAATTTCATTAATGATTAGTTGTGTTTGTGGCCTGTGCATAAAGAGCCTTTGTTGATCAATGGTGAAAAACACATTGTTTTTGATATAATGTATAGCCTAGCAATAGAGCAAGTGACTTTACAGCAACTCTTGAGGGATTTGAAAGCATTTTTACTTGTATCAGTTACTGAAAAGGTAAAAACACTAAAGGAAGAAAATTACCCGATGGAATAGAAACATCATCATCATCACTCTGTTGTTCCTCAGCTGTGTTTTCTCTCTTCATCTTCATCATCTTCCTGCAGTCCAGCAGTTTGACTTCAGTGATCTTCAGTGGCGTCTGCAGCATCTGCTGTTCTCCAGCGTTACAGTAAGGACCCAGAGACTCTGTGGAGGATTGATGGCTGGATCCATGACTGTCACACACTCTCTCCTGAGCGTCAGTGGAACAGAGTCCTGTGTGTCTCTGGATCTCTGTTCAGAGAGTTGATCTCTGACGCTCCAGACTGAATCTGTCCCATCAGTCACACACAACCAAACCTTTTCCAGCTCCTGAGAAACACAGAATCACAGTGACAGTGAAAAAAAAACTGTTGGCAGACTAAAAACATTTAAAAAATCAAGATATCAAAATTAAAATGTATAAAAAACTAAGAAAGAAAATGTTTAGATATGACAAGGTAATTTAAAAATAGCAGTTTTATTTATAAAATAAGTTTGGTTCTATTGTATTACACCACTGCATATATAATCAGATCCTGAAGCAAAACCAGATAAAAACTGAGGTCGAAATTTGAATTGTAAGAACCAATTAATCAAACTGAATCTGAATCAGCAACTTGATATTTGCCACCACTGTCGTCAAAAAATTAATGAACTTAACAAAATGGCACATACAGTACATTCTAAAAGTTTCTCACACTGTTTAGGTTTACACACTCCGCAGGGATGAATTAGCAACTTTTCCGTATTCAAGATTATAGGTGGAGCTACTATGACATCTTGGCAAGTGAGTGAAAGATTGCAATGAAAGTGAAATGAAACAGATGAACAGGAAGCTTTTCAAAGAACACTTCTATTCAGAAACAGAAGTTAACAATCAGACCTGATATTCACTCACAGGTAAGTGATGGAAACGAAAGAACTAGTTCAGTAGTTTAATAGCATGAAGCAGTATCAGAAAGTATGTTAAAAATATGTCATTTATTTGGCTGTAAAGCAAGGTTTGACGTGTGCTGTCAAAGGCTCCAGAAACAGGAAACAGGTACTTGAACTGCAGACAGAATGAAAAAAGGCCAGTGAAAATAATAACGTCATTAAACAAAAATAACAGGTATTTAGTGAGTAATTTGTTTAAAATATTACACATACACCCGTTTACTGTGTTGTCTTTCTTAAGTAAAATAATTTTCATGATAGTATTAAAATATTGTTGTTACAGATAAATGTGAAATATTTAGTTTATTTAATTTTTTCTACCAGCCAATAATATCCATTGCAGTGCCACATAGACTGAAGCTCCAGACCAGCAAACTCAGACAGGGGCGGAGCTTATAGCTAGATGAGGTTTTAGTGGTGGAAACAGGTTTCAACATTCATCAACTCTGCTCTAACTTCCTGCCAGAAACTGCTATCATATATTGCTGTATGGCTGTTTTGACATAAACAGTGGTTCATAATTTTAGTTAGAATAATTTTTAACATGCAACATCAATTTTTGCACACAAACTTAATTACTCAGTCAGTGCACAATAGATGTATCAAATCTGCTCTATTCAGCAATGTAGATGATATATTGTCTTTACTTATCTTTTCAGGCATGGCATCCTCCAGCGGTCCACTAAATGAGGAGCTCCAGTGCTCCATCTGTCTGGATGTGTTCACTGATCCAGTCACCACTCCATGTGGACACAACTTCTGCAGAACCTGCCTGAACAAGTGCTGGACAAACACACAGACCTGCTTCTGTCCATCTTGTAAAGAAACATTTAGCAGAAGACCTGACCTTGAGATTAACACAACCAGCGGCACCGTAATGGGGGGAAAGGTTACGATGATTCAAATGGCCCTGTTCAGAGAGGCGGGCCCCGAAAGGCAAGCTCTACCGAAGAGGACAAAACAATCCCCGCTTCCACTCCCCCGAAAGCGAACTCTACAGAGGTCCCAAGTCAATATGCTACTCAGGGGGCCCAGAAACAATAGCAGCGCCCCTGAATACAATGCTGAGAGTTTTGCGCAACACTTTAAGGAGAAGCTCAATCTAGGAGAATCTGAGGTGTTGTGTGACATCTGTGATGGAAGAAATCAGAAAGCCGTGAAGTCCTGCCTGACGTGTCAAAGCTCTTACTGTGAGACTCACCTGGAGCCTCATCACAGAGTCCCACGTCTAAAGAAACACACACTGATCAACGCTGTGGAAAATCTGGATGATTATATATGCCAGAAACATGAGAGACCTCTGGAGCTGTTCTGCAGAGATGATCAGACGAGTGTGTGTCTGTCCTGCACTGAAGGAGACCACAGGACTCACAACACTGTTCCTATAGAGGAGGAGAGTCAGCAGAAGAAGGCAAGAGATACAAACAAAACACTTTAAACACTCATGAAATAGTTTTCTTTTCTCTGTGTTGACATGTTGAAGCGCTCGTCTCTTTTTCATGTTAAGGGTCGGTCACACTACACTTTTCGTTCCATTGACTTCAATTCATACACATACGAATGCGGGAGAGCAGAAACGCAAGCTCCTTTGAAGTTGTTAACTTTGACCTGTGAATTTGTATCACAGGAAACCATGTGACCAATAGAAGATCGATATGTCAAGGCATGACCTTGTAGCCGAATTACGAGAACATAAATTTAAAACTGCAGCGCTGAAGAAAAGAGGAGTGGATTGTATGTTTTTTTACATTTTGGATTTATTATTATTTGAGCTGGGTACATTACTTACAAATTGCAGTCGGTTACTGATTACAGATTACATGATGAAATATGTAGTTAGTAACGTAATCTAGGTTACTCATTTTAAGTAATGGATTCTGGCTACTTTTTAGGTTACTTTTAGATTACTTTTTATTTGTATTAAACTTACCATTAAACATACTATATTTACATAAAAAAGCAAAGAGAAAGAAAAAATATTTGTTATATCAACATCATAAAATACTTTAAACATTACATTAAACCAGGGTTTCCCAAATGTAAAAATGCAGCGGGTTTGTGAGTTGATAAAAAGCTAATAATTAATTAAATCATAAAAATTTAAAATAAACTATTTAAACACTAAAAATGTCATGAATGTCAATGTGACCATTAAGCGACACCGAACTGTAAACAATGGAATGTCTTTATTGAAATATTACCTTCCTCAGAGATATTTCAAGTAAATATTTAATGTCAAAGGGGTTTGGCTGACAAAAATGTTTGGGAATCCCTGCATTACATTATATTACACACCCAAAGTCTTCCAGATTTTTAATATTTTTGTCCAGATTTCCAGAATTAACAGTTACTGAAAGTCACTGAATATGATAAAGATGTAATGTTTCACAGCTACACATCACCAGTGTTTACTAACTTGCATAATTATTTGTTTCATACATGGTCTAATTACTTGAGAGGCGCTTTTTTTCACCCAAATTCAGAACCGTGGTTTGCAAAATTATTTACATGACATTTATATTAATATAGTCAAAACTAACTGGTATGACACATACCAGTTAGGATTTTAAGAGAAGAAAGCGTAAAATTTAAAAGAGAAATAAGAATTAGGCAGAATCAATCTTATCTTATCATGGGCATAAAATGTAACATACTCTAATTATGAGTACTTGATTTTTGGAATCTGATTATATAATCCAATATATAATCAGTTACTACCCAGCTCTGGTTATGTGTTGAATTTATGTTTTTAAAAAGACGCTGCAGAACGTGATGTCATAACACAACCGGTGCAGCTTCTGAAGAAATGTCACATGCTCAAAGTCTAGTGTGACCGCAGCTTTACACTGAAAACTGTCAGAAGATGGAAAGTTAAATTCAGCGATAACTGTGTGTTTTTCTCTGTTTGTAGAATCAGCTGCTTCAGACACAGACAGACGTGCAGCAGATGATTCAGAACAGAATGAAGAAGATTCAAGAGATCCAGCACTCAGTAGAGCTGAGAAAGGTCAGAGATTGAATTTTGAAAATTATTGTTAAGCTTCATAATATTTGAATACATAACAAAGGTGCTGAATTAAATGTTTTAATTGAAAAAAAAAACAATTCTCAACTAATATGAGATCAGAAGATGAGAAATTTAATTTTTGATTGAACTATATCTTTAAAGTCGGCATGAAATGGAAGTTGCGATTTTCTTCTTCACTTTTATGATACATATCTGAGTGAAACAGCTTCTCGCTCAAGGAAAAATGTAGGGCGGGATGTCATTTGGTCCATCGGGAATTTAATGGATCTTTGGATTATTGTTGTTTGCTATTGCTTCAATCTCATGTCAGTCACAGGTTGTCCCAACCTTTCACAGAGACTTGCTGTCGCAAGAGGGAAGGGAAGCTATTTTGATTACAGATTACACAGGCACATAAGTTTAAAAAAATGATGTGCACAGATAAATAAATGCATGCAATATTCCATAAAAAACAAATATTGCCCATTTAAATTTCATAGTGTCTATAAATAAATGTAAATACATAATAAATGAATTTGATAACTGTTCTCATTGATCAGAGAAACACAGAGAAAGAGAAATCAGCCAGTGTTGAGCTCTTCACTGTTCTGATCCGCTCCATTGAGAGATGTCAGTCTGAGCTGCTGAAGATGATGGAGGAACAGCAGAAAGCAGCAGAGAAACAGGCTGAAGATCTCATTAAAGAGCTGCAGCAGGAAATCACTGATCTGAAGAAGAGAAACACTGAGCTGGAGCAGCTCTCACACACTGACGATCATCTCCATGTCATACAGGTCTGTCAACATCCGTCTCATTCAGGGGTTTAGGACCTACCCCCTTTTAGCATCATTCAGATACTATTAGTTTTTATTATAATTATGCTATTATACTATTATTATTTTTTATTATTCAAATTTTTCATGTTGATTTTTTCATTTGTTTTCATTGCAATTTTAGTTAAAGTTTTAGTAATTTATTATTATTTTTTTTTAGTGTCTATAGTTCTCTTTCAAACAATTGCTCGGTATCTCACTATGGGAAATGCCTCAGGCATGATAGACTATGGAAGCACCAATCACACCACACCACAAGATTTTCCTCTATGCTCTGATGGATTCGAAGGGTTTATTCGGATTAGACAGATCCTGGCCGGTTTTCTCTCTGTCCGCTAGATGGAGCCAAAGAAATCCACTGGCTTATTAATCAGGAGGCTTGGAGAAAGTGTTCTGCACATCCTTGGGTCCTTGCGACGGTAACCAGGTGTTACAGGCTTCAGTTTGCTGTAAAACCCCTTCTTTTCAACAGGATTATAGCATCTGCAGCAATAGGAGATTCGACTCAGGTGCTGGAAGTAGAAATAGCCTCCCTTTTAGAGAAAATAGCTACAAGACAAGTTCCAGTGGGGGGAACCCAGAAGGGCTATTACTCATGTTATTTTCTAATTCCAAAGAAAGATAGGGGTAACACCGAATATTGGACCTGCGTGCTCTAAACAAGCACTTAGGAAAGTACAAATTCAGAGTGCTCACAGTTGGAGCTCTCACTCGCTCGATTCGCAGGGGCGACTGGCTTTCCGCGGCCGATCTCAAGGATGCTTACTTTCATATAAGCATTTACCCTGCGCACAGAAAGTATCTCAGATTTTCCTTTCAGAGTGAAGTGTACTAGAGTGCTAGAGCTCCATCAACGTGCTCATTATATAATCTCAAATGGCATGTGTTTGAGGACTGGTGCACTCGTAAGGGAATTATTCATTTTCAGTGCTCAATAAGCGATATTCTGTGTTTTTTGCAGAGCCTAATGGACAGTGGTAGAGTGTTTTCCATTATTAAGGTTTATCTGGCTGCTATTTCGGCTTGCCACGTAGGCTTTAAAGGAGCCTCAGTGGGTCAACATCCTCTTATATGTTGTTTTATGTAGGGAGTGAGACATCTGAGACCAGTGTCAAAGCAGCTTATCCCTTCATGGGACTTGTCCAAGGTTCTGAGCGCTTTAACTCGGGCCCCATTTGAATCTATGGAGAGTGTTCATATTAAGTTCTTATCTTTGAAAACAGTCCTACTCCTCGCTTTAGTTTCAGATAAGCAGGTGGGTGAGTTACATGCTAACCCGGCTTTGGGTGTTTTGAGGTCAGCGATTGAGTTTATAACTGCACTGGAATTAAATGCTTTTTACCCCCTTCCATTTGCTTTGGAGGAGGAGCGTGATTTGCACACGTTGTGTCCGGTATGCCATTATGTAAATAGGACTTGATCATTCAGTAAGAACGATCAGTTGTTCGTTTCATTGGCTGCTCAATGTAAGGGTAAGCTAATCTCCTCACAGCGCCTTTCTCATTGGATGCTGGAGGCAATTGAGTTGGCCTATACAGCTATGGGTCTCGGTTCCCCAGTGGGCTTAAGGGCTCATTCCACACGAGGGATGGCTGTATAATGGGCTCTATTCAGGGGGATTTCAGTAGGAGATATTTGCATGGCAGCTAGCTGGGCTTCCCCTCATACATTTATCAGATTTTACTGTCTGGATCTCACTACGCCTTCTATGGTTCATGTAGTTCTCAAAGTCAGCTCGTGAGTGAAATGAGAGGTTATCTTTCATTTTCGCGGGGTCTGTTCTGCAGCTTTGGAAAACATGCATTGCGGGAGTTGGCCGTATCATTCCTATTGTGAGATACCAAGCGATTGTTTGAAAGAGAACGTTACTTGCGCAACCCCGGTTTCTCTGACAACAGAGTGAGGTATCTCACCAAGCTTCCCTTCACGCATAACATGGGGGAGCATGCTTTGAATGCCGTTTCAGGGATCACAGCAGCATATATAGGAAGGGGGTGGGATCCTGGTCATGAGCTGTGGACAGACGTGGTGTGATTGGTGCTTCCATAGTCTATCACGCCCGAGGCATTCCCCATAGTGAGATACCTCACTCCATTTTCAGAGAACTGGTGTTACACAAGTAACCTTACGTTTTTTATTGATTTTAGGATTAGGGTAAGGTTAGTTTGACCATTTTTCTCACCAGTCTTTAGAAATCATACAGAACAGAATGAAACATTAATAAACTCATATTAGGAAAATGAGTTAACTTTCTCTCTCCTGCTGTAGATTTTCTCTTCCCTATACAGCCGTCCACACAAGAACTGGACTGAGATCAGTATTGACTCCGATGTGAATGTGCTCCCTATGAATAGAGCTCTGACTCTAGTGAAGAAAACTCATGAGACACTAAAAAAAAATCTCAGTCAAACTGGTATGTTGTTATCAAATACAGTTAAAGATTTTATTTTTTGCCAGTAACTAAGAAAATCTTTCTTTTCAAGGAATATTCCCACTTAAAGCCAGTTTAATCATTGTATCATGATGGTAATTACCAGACAGTTATTTAGTCTCAGTTTGTAAAGGATCACACCATTTTAAAAATAACCATATCATACAATGAAAACACTCCTCAAACACTCAAACATATTACCATTAAACCGGCATGATAAAATAATTTACTAACACTGTCTATGTGAAGTATTATCCAAACTTCACCTCATCATTAAAGATGTTTTACTTTAGTAATAGGTCATGACTCATGTACATGACATTACTATGAATCAGTGCGTTTACATACACCCTCTTAATGCGATTATAATGAGATTTTGGAAATGTTGCGATTAAACCTTACCTCATGTAAACGCAATACTCCGATGTAAATAAGAGGAAACAGAGAAATTTAGACAGTTTATGACTCATAACAAAGATTGTATAGTTTTACTGATTTAATAATAATTGTAAATATTAGAGCTTTAATAAAAATACACACCCTGATAGCACACGTACATCTCAAAGATGTCTATTTAACGTCTGCATTTACATCTGCAAGATATATGAAGAGATCATTTGCAAAAACCGATAACTCCATTGTTATTTATTTTCAGAAATCACGTTTTTTTTATTGCGCATTCCAAGTAATATCAATCAAACTGCAGTTGGGTTGTTTTGATTGAGTAATAATAACTTAAACAAATACAGGTAATTTACAAAATTAAAGTTCATTGAAAGTATGTTTTTTTTACATATTAAAAGTTTGTTTTATAGCAAAAGCAGATAACTCCAGCAGTCATTTTTTGGCAAAAGCAGCTAACTCCATGTGATACGGTTCAAGAGGGCGGAAGGAAGAAGACAGGGTCGGCGTACTGGAACGCGAGCTTTTATTTAAGTCTCTCGGTATATACAACAGAACAAGGCGCTCACTGCGCATTCAAACTCTCCGTCAATAACTCAGAATATAGCTCTATATATGCTTTGTGCTCCAGTAGCCCGGCTTCCCGGGTGGCTCGCGTTCCCAGTCAGTCTCTCTCTGCCTTCCATGCTCCAGGTGGCCCCTTTTATCCGGTCTCTCCACACCAATTACTGAAACGAGACACAGGTGATTATCATTTGCGCTTGACCTACTTACTCTCTCCCGGTGCAGACCTCGCTGAACCACGCCCCCCTCGCCACACTCCACATTTCATGTTTTAGAGTTAAAAAAACACTGGTTTAATCTTTGTAAACTCCTTAGATGACAATGTAGATGCCTGACAAACGTTGTTGTTGTTTTGATCATAGACTGTATGGATGTGATTACACGCAATACACAGAGTTTTTCCCTCACCATTGTAACGTGCTGCTTTTGCAAGATTCCGTGAAAACGTTTCAGCTTCTTTTTCCTTTTTCGCCCTGAAGAAAATATAACAGGTTCATCAAGTTCGTCGAAATTATCCATCCTCGATCACTTTTAGTCAGCTTTGACGAAACTCCTCTCAGCTATCGCGTCTTTTCAAAGTAAAAAAGCAGCCTTGTCACCTGACCTAAATACAGCGCGCTGATTCGCTAAAATGGACTTATCGGCTTCTGTTCACAAAAGACCAATGGCGCTTGTCGGCTTCTGCAGTAAAACGTGAACTCGCGATGCCTTGGAAGTGGACAATTCCGGCTTTTTTGACA
This sequence comes from Sinocyclocheilus rhinocerous, assembly GCF_001515625.1. Classification (NCBI taxonomy): domain Eukaryota; kingdom Metazoa; phylum Chordata; class Actinopteri; order Cypriniformes; family Cyprinidae; genus Sinocyclocheilus; species Sinocyclocheilus rhinocerous. The sequence goes on from NW_015627543.1 coordinate 409,672, forward strand.
AAACGTGTTTAGGGTTCAGATCGCGCTATATGTGGAGAATAATGCACGGCAATCAGCTCTTTTTTTTTAAAGTGGCTTTTATCGGTTTTTGCAAATAAACTCTTCATATTTTTTTTTGAGTGTTTGCTCATCTGCAATAAGTCTATAGGACGTCTCCTATCAGATGTCAAATAGACGTATATTAGATGTCTTTAAGATGTGTATGATTTAGAATGTATGTAAAACTGACATCTTAAAGACATCTGTCAGACGTTTGTACACATCAGATGCTTTCCAGATCAAACGATCTTTAACTGGCATCTTGCAGATGTACACTGTAAAAAATGATTGTGATTTTAACAGTAAAAGACTGTAAAAATGCTACAGTAAAAACCTGTTAACTGGTTAACAGTAAGTTTCCATAATATATTTGGTGAATAAATGTAATTACATTTAATGTAATTTTACAGTAAAATACTGTTAAAAATACGGTTTTTGGAAGTGAAAAAGAAAAAGCCATTGTATAATTTACAGAGAAAAACTGTAAATTGACACTCCCAGAATTCCCAGCATGACATCAGTTAATGAAATACGGTATTTTATTGTGAATTTAAGTTAAGTCTGTAAAAAGTCAAATGTTGCTACCATATTTTTTACGGTGAAGTTCTGGCAACTACAGCTGCCGGTATTTTACTGTAAATGTCACAGATGTTTTTTTACAGTGAACATGTGCTATCTGGGAATTCACATTCCTATTTTTAAACCCTCGATATGAGTGTCTCATAGATTTAAAATATATTTACTTATAATATTTCATCATCTTACATTGTTATCTGTGTCCACAGTGTTGAAGTGTGTACTGAAGTTTTCAGGTACAGTGTGACTGACATCATTTTCTCTAATACACTTTATAGTCTGTATTTTATGCACATGAACATGTTTGTTCTGAAGTTGATTGATAATGTCTAATCTCTCATCTAGTGGATGTGACTCTGGATCCTGATACAGCGAATCCATATCTCATCCTGTCTGATGATGGAAAACAAGTCAGTCATGGAGATATTGAGCAGGATGCCCCGGAAAACCCAAAGAGATTTGATGTCGGTTTATGTGTTCTGGCAAAGCAGGGATTCAGTTCAGGCAGATTTTACTATGAGGTGCAGGTGAAGGGAAAGACTGAGTGGAGTTTAGGAGTGGCCAGAGAATCTATTAACAGGAAGGAGATGATCACACTGGCACCTGAGGATGGATTCTGGACTGTTATTGTGAAGAATGAGAATCAGTATATAGTTTGTGATAATCCAGTGGTCATGTTCTCACTGAGAGTAAAACCGGAGATTGTGGGAGTGTTTGTGGATTATGAGGAGGGTCTGGTCTCTTTTTATGACGTGGGCTCCAGCTCTCATATCTACTCTTTCACTGATCAGACTTTCACTGACAAACTCTATCCATATTTTAGTCCAGGCCTTAATGATAAAGGTAAAAACTCAAAACCACTGATAATCACACCTGTCAAAATAAAAAAGAATCCATTCCTCTAGAATATGGGAAATTAATTCTAAAAGATTATCTATATGATGATTTATGTTGCTTTTAAAAACAATAGGATTTCATCACACCTATATTCGGATAATGTAATAAAAACTCTGGACCATGAAAACCCTAAATGGGATTTTCATTTTCATTGTTTCAGAAAAAAAACAAAAAACTTTTATGTCAAGATCATGAGAACATTAGGTCGTGATAACAAAAAATCAATATTGTTATTTTGAGATGACAAGAAAACAAGAAAGAAAAATAATCCTTCTGTAGACTCCAGTTTGTTAAAAAAAAAAAATTCTAATCAACACAATTTTTTTGCTTTTATTTTTTCATTATGCATACATTAGTATTTTAAATGTGCTATAACAGTGGTTTTCAATCCTGGTCCTGGGGACCACTGCTCTGCACATTTTGTACGTCTCCCTTATTTAACACACCTGATTCAGATAAGCAGCTCATTGGAGTGTATCAGATAAGAAAGACATACAACATATACAGAGCGGTGGAAAACCACTCTGCTATGATTAACTTTTACATAGTATTACTCAATACAAAAATTGTGAAATTCTGCATTATATGTCCACAGTTTGTACAGTTGTGTGTTCTACATGTTAACATGGAATTACTTGTAAAATGTTGTGGTTCTTGGTTTATATTAGAATAACTATAGCATCTGAATGAAGACTGATTCTATAACTAAATTATGTAACAAATGCTTGCAAACTAACCTGCTTACTAATAAATATGCAATTGTTATATGAAACTATTAATTGTAATTGAATTAATAAAGTATTAAATAATATAAAATATTCCTGTATCTTCAAGAGAACAAGAGCATTAAAATGCTTTACAATTAAAGTGTTTTTTTTAGTTTGGTTTGACTGTAATATCAGTGAATCCATGCACCTGAGTGATTTGACGGCAGTCCATCGATGCCAGGAGCTTCTGAGAGCCAGAGATTGTAGGAACAAACTTCTCCATCAGTGTAACCGTCACAAGCTTCTGCACATCACTGACAGACAGAACCAGAATATAAACTTACTGTAAATGTATCACTCTTTAAATAAAGTTTTCAAATGTAATGTAGTACAGTTCATAAATCTAAAGTGCATGAACATATCACACCTGAAATTAACCCTTGTGCGTCAATTAAAAAAAGTTACACATAGGTCCATAGTGGACAAAAATGTCCAAAACTGTCATAAAAATTTGAAGCTTGGGAGCACAGAGTTAAGTTTGGTCTCATTTTAAAGAAGACCCATGGCAGATTATTGTTGAAGTAAAAAAAGTTTAAAAAGTGAAACCAATGTCTCTGCTGGGACTGTTTAATAGTCAGACTCCACTCTCTTGTAGTTCGAGGTGGACAGGAATCTGGGCCTTCTTCACGGTGTCTTTCAGCACTCCAGTGTAGTACATGACCATCACCTCATACAGCAGACTGGCTGTGTGCCACTTTGAGCTTTTTGTTTTTGACGATGGAGAGTTTGGCATCTCCACCATTTTCGGATATAATGTACAGCACAACAAATCAAGCAAGTGACTTTAAAGCAACTCTTGAGTGATTTGAAACCGTCTTCCATGTATCAGGTGCTGACATGACAGACAAATGTCATGAAAAGGTAAAAACAATAAAGGAAGAAAAATACCTGATGCAACAGAAACATAGTCATCATCGCTCTGTTGTTCCTCAGCTGTGTTTTCTCTCTTCATCATCTTCCTGCAGTCCAGCAGTTTGCCTGAGCACATCTTCAGTGGCGTCTGCAGCATCTGCTGTTCTCCAGCGTTACAGTAAGGACCCAGAGACTCTGTGGAGGTTTGATGGCTGGACCCATGACTGTCACACACACTCTCCTGAGCGTCAGTGGAACAGAGTAAAGCGAGGCTGAGCTCTGAGTCCTGTGTGTCTCTGGATCTCTGTTCAGAGAGTTGATCTCTGACGCTCCAGACTGAATCTGTCCCATCAGTCACACACAACCAAACCTTTTCCAGCTCCTGAGAAACACAGAATCACAGGGACTTTCGCTTTATATAACAACTGTTTCTCTGAAGGAGACTGTTTTAAAGAATAAATAACTGCTGGCAGACTGGATGTATGAAAATAAAGAAACAATTTTTAGATGTCAAAAGGGCAATACGGACCATGGTGCCTTAGAAGCTTCTTCTTGTTCTGGTAATACTGACACTAAATCACGTTTAATGTACATATATAAACACTGCAGTCAGAATCCTCAATCAGATTATATTTATTCAGACTGCGCATATGCCAATGCTTGATTTTACAGATATGTTGATTTTTATTTATTAAACAAGTTCGGTACTGTTTTGGTTCACTGGATATAAAATCATATCCTGAAGTAAAACCAGTTGAAAACTGAGGAAGATGTTGGAATCCAATCAATTAATCAATTTGTTAAATTCAGTTGAAGTCAGCAGAAAGAAAAGAAAAACTGCAAAGACAAATGCACACAGTCATTCAGGTAAAATAATACGAGAATCTTTATCTTGTACACAACTCTCAGCTGACAGATTTCTGTGATGAAACAATCAATATCCAGAATGAACAGACATATATTATTATTTCATTTAAGACAGCTGGTTTCTTCTGAATTGTGAGCACTGTGCGTGAACTCCTTTCAAACGTAGTGATGTCCGGTTCGGCGAACAAATCGTTCTTTTGAACCGGTTCACCAAATCAGACTGAATCGTTCAAAACAGTTCGCATCTCGAGTCAGCACTGATCCACAATTTTCTAAAGTTTCTCAGACAGACATATATTATTATTTCATTTAAGACAGCTGGTTTCTTCTGAATTGTGAGCACTGTGTGTGAACTCCTTTCAAACGTAGTGATGTCCGGTTCGGCGAACAAATCGTTCTTTTGAACCGGTTCACCAAATCAGACTGAATCGTTCAAAACAGTTCGCATCTCGAGTCAGCACTGATCCACAATTTTCTAAAGTTTCTCACTTTCAGACATTTCTTACAGTCCCTACGACTCAAAATAAACCAATATCCCGGAGTATATGTTACTCCTGTAACTCCAATAGCACTGTAACATGCTGTGCAGACAAGTGAGCTGCTGCTGCCTGCTTCGTTTCGTTTACAGCTGATCTTAATCTACAAAATAGGGCATTACCGCCACCTACTGTTAGTATGGAGCAGAAACACCCTTAATCTCTGGAGGTATCTTGTTTTCTGCTCCTCCAGTATCCACACTGTAAACCCCACACCGTAGAGTGAAGAAAGAGCCCTACATACTATATTCTAAGTGTATATTTGACATATGTCTAAACATGTTTTATCCTTCTGTGACCGCTTTCTTTCTTTAGTGATTTTACCGGCGGGTCTACTTCTGTGCTGCTGAGATGCATTGAATTTCATAAATTCAATAATTTAAACTAAACAAACAAAATTTTAGGATTTGCGCAATTATATTGTTCTGACATGAAAATGGAACAAAATCAATACATCTCAGCTCGATAAATCAACCCTGATAGCACACGTACATCATGGAGATGTCTATTTGACATCTGCAAGACGTATTTTTTTTATTTATTTATTTTTTTTTTTTAGTGTTTGCTCATCTACAATATGTCTGTTGGATGTTTCCCATCAGATGTTTACAGACGTACACCCATACATTGACTAACAGAAAATAACCATATTCTGCGTGAGATAACGTGAACCGCTCTGCTGCAAAAAAAACAAACAATAGACACTATCACAGAATTTGTAATGGATTTACTGGTTATAATGGGAATTGTACTGGTTTTAATGGAAACCGTAATGGTGCCTATTGGTCTCTACTGGTCGCCTTATAGTGCTACCTGGAAGTCCTCACATTTTCAACTATTATAAAAAAATCTAGGATGAAATGTATATGAATTTTAATACGACTTCATGAAAGTCAACATAAAATGCTACATTTCCAGATAATTGTGCATGTTACTTTGTAAAGAAATTACTGAAGACATTTTCTTTCCCATCTCCAGCTGTTAACATGGAATTACATGTAAAATTGTGTGATTCTTGATTTTTCTTTATATAACCGCATCTGAATAAAGACAATATTGCTTGTGAATTAAATAAAAAATTAACTTCCCCATTATTATGCAAATACACATTAGAGAATGACTTCAGTTCATGACCATCTGCTCACATAAACATTAGTACAGAGAGACAAAATATGAACAAGGAGGATCTTTATTGTTGACTTGCATCAGTTTCATATAAATTAGTATATTAAAGTTAACACTCAAGTAAACAGAGAGCATTAGAAAGCTTTACACTGATAGTGCTTTTTTTTTTACTCTGGTTTCACCACAATATCAGCAAATCCATGTACTTGAGTAAGCTGACGGCAGTCCATCGATGCCAGGAGCTTCTGAGAGCCGGAGACGGTAGGAACAAACTTCTCCATCAGTGTAACCGTCTCAAGCTTCTCCACATCACTGACAGACAGAACCAGAATATAATCTTACTGGAAGCCTTTTACTCTTTAAACACAGTTTATCATATTTGATGTAGTACTGTTACTATACACCTCTGTTTTTAACCATAAACAACACATCACACCTGAAATGAAAATGCTGTTAAACACTGAAAGTCTTACCCATGTTCGATCATTCTGATGCTCTGCATTCCCAACCCCTCTATACGGAACAAAACGTTCTTCAATACTTGTGACAGTGGGTTCTGGAACGTGATCTTGACTGTCAACTCTTTACCCACCACAGCGTCCTCTAGAGGCTGAAACAGTACAAACACAATCAATGGATGTAGAATTAAATGAGAAACAGATTTTCCTCACACAAACAATCACGTGACTTTAGAAGACATGGAATATAGTGCACAAGTCATATGTACTACTGTTATGATTAGTGCTGTCAATCGATTAAAAATAACTAATTAATTGCACATTTTCTCTTAAATTGTGATTAATCCATAGTTTTTAAATATACTTTTATATTGCAATAACTTCACGTTCAATCTTCAAATTAATGTAGAAAACACAAAGACAGTATTTTTTAATATTTATTTAATGGCATCTTATTTTTATGACTGAAGGCGAGTATCACGGATACCAAAACTACTGATGTCTCTAGGAAATTACTCTTTCCCCCCTCCATAAATAGCCATTTAACATTACAGTATACTTAAGAGCTATCAATTTTAACATTTATTAGACTTTAAAAAATAACTTCTAATTTAAGTGAACGTAAAACAATCTTCACATAAACCCATTTTAATAAATGTCACATTTACCTGTGCCCTTCAGCAAGTAGGAAATATACAGAAATTGAATAGTTATCAACACTAAATTCTAAATTAAATATATGAATCCTTAAAGCTACAAATGTTATTGATTTCCTCTTTTTTTTTTCTTTTGTTCTTTGATTAACAGACATCACAGCAGCTGGGTTATTAGGTTATATGGCTGCTATTACTTTAAGAGCTGCCGCTGCTGAACGTGACGTGGATCTGACACGCATGCTCGTAGTTTTATTCGCTCTTTAATATGAAATGATACAGGCAAATCGCCTGCGTTAATGTGCTAATTTTGACAGCACTAGTTATGATGCATCACAAATCAAGACTAGTGTCTCATTGACGTACTGTGATGATGAGGTCTGGTGTGCGCAGTCTGAAGTTCAACTGTGTGGCCAGAATCTGTTTGGTCTGATTGACCCGACCGGTGACCGTGAGCATCAGAGCGCCCTGGTCCACCAGATGGTTCATGTACTCGTTATACTGCAGAGTCCAAGGAATAGTCTTGGCTGAAGGGAGACAAAGGAGCATGATATTAATGACAATGATAAAACAATTATAATGAGAACTACTTGTCATTTTGCACAGAACTCCACTACAGGTTTCCTCCTCTTTGCTCACTGCCCATAAGAGTGACCGATTAATCATGTTAAATTTTTTCAATACGTGTAAGAAACACTTAAAAATATATATATATATGTAAAAACGTTAAGTCTGCAATGAAGGTTTCATCGCCCCCACACTCACATATAATTTAAATTAGTAAATACATATCAGGTCAGTCAGATAGTTCAAGATCCTGTTCATCCGGATCTAATTTCAAATTCTATTAAAAATAAAGCTGCAAAATGAATAATCGTGATTAATTCCACTCAAAATAAAAGTTTGGTTTACGTACTATATATATATATATATACACACACACGCACAGATGTATATATTAAGGAAAAATGTGTTCGATTTATATATAAAATATTTACATTTATATATAATATAAATTACAAAAAAAAGTATAAAAATACATACATACAAATATTTTACATGTGTGTGTATTTATATATACATAATAAATATACACCGTACACACACATAGTATGCAATCATAAACTTTCATTTTGAATGCGATTAATCACGATGAATTGATTTGCAGCTCTAATTAAAAATAAGCATTACTACAATCTCAAATATTGTACCATTAGGAGAACCACAGCTTGTCACTGGAGAAGTACCCTGAAAGGGACATCTTTATATCTTGTTTGCACCTAAAAAGTTCATTGTAGTACCTTAATAGTACATGTTATGACTCTAAGGGACTAAAATATGCACCTTTTAAGGGTAAGTAAGGCACAAAGATGGCCCTTTTAAGGGTCTAAAGGTACAATTTGTAGATGAAATCTGAATACCAACTGCAAGCAGGTCTCATCATCAAGTGATTTTTGACAAAAGCAGCTACTGATTCAAACACTGAGGCACAATAACCAGAAAAAAATCTGTGATGGGACTGTTTAATTGTCAGACTCCACTCACTCTCTTGCGGTTTAAGGTCAATAGGAATCCGGTCTTTCTTCACTGTGTCTTTCAGCACTCCAGTGTAGTACATGACCATCACCTCATACAGCAGACTGGCCGTGCGCTGCTTTGAGCTTGTGTTCTTCAGGACGATGGAGAGTTTGGCGTCTCCACCGATACGAGGTCCTGCCCCATCCATGACGATCTCAATACTCACGTCGTTGACGGTGGGCGACGGATACAAAGTCGGCTTGGAGCCGAAACGACTGGCCGTTTCCACAGCTATGCGCTCCTCCTCTGAACCTGATGGACATGAACAGACAGTAAAGAGGAGTGTGAGTTGCTATATTTTATTGTGTCAATGTCAAAATCAAACCTTCACCCTAGCTGTTTTGTGTTCATCTGCTTCTCCTATTTGCTCTTTTTACATTGACTATCACTCTAGACTAATACAAACATATACAACAATAATTTCTCAAATATTTATTACAATATAATAAATTTAACATTCACGTCAATGGGATGAGATGACTGAATTCTATCCACTTGACTGTTACCAACTGAATTGCAGTGGTCAAACTATTTAAAGCAATAGTGAATTAAGCTACAAAGTCGATCATAATGCACAATGTTCCCATCTAACATGTATTTTGAGCTGCAGCTTGTCATATTAATGGAGTGTTTCACTAGTAAACCGGTTACCTCACCTAAATATGTTCGTAGATTTGTGTTGGATATTTCGGGTTTATCTTCGGAATGGAAATATTGATATTTTATTAGTAGACACTGTAAACTTTTTTAGCTTATTTAAATTAATCTTATAAAACTAGCGAGCTAAGCCAGTAGTACTACAGACAGTGTCGAGTAAACATGGCTGCAAGTGCAAAAGGCGGAAGAACAGACAAACCAATTCTCGAACTCGTGACTTTGGTAATTGATTTCAAGCTATTTACTAGCAAAAACAGTTTAAAAGAGCTATTAATTTTCAAATTTCGACGTTGCTTGCAATGAAAAGCACGTAGTGATCAGAACTTTTCGAAACTCTGAATCAGTTAAACCATTGCGTTGCAAAAGGATTCCGTTTCGAAGCGCTCCAATCGCACATCGCAAATCATTTAAAGATCGAATCATTTAAATAATTTAGTTCGGAACTTTGGAGCGGGTTCATGAATCTTTCGAGTCAGATCAGGACAACATGGATCACAAATCATTTTGATCGGGACTTCGGAGCACTTATCACGAATCATTTGATTCAGACTTGGACTTCGGATCGCGTATCACAAATCATTTGATTTGCGTCGAAACGAAGCGGGTTCGAGAATCATTTGCTTTACATTAGAACTTAAGAGTGGGTTCGCGAATAATTGTACAAATTGAAAGATCCGTGATACATGCTCTGAAGTCCCAAACTGAAATGTTGGCTTACGAATCATTATTCAGATCGGTACTTCGGAGATGGTTGGCAAATCTTTTAATTCAGATCGGGACTTCGGAGCACTTATCGTGAATCTTATCTGATTTCTTGTGCTCAAGAAATGTTGTGTGTTGTGCTCAGCTTTCAAATTATGTCCATTTTATCACAAAATTCAAACAATGCATGCCATTCGCTCTTAAATGTGGTGTAACACATCACTGTGGCAGCTTCAGTTTAAACGGCAGCACGGAGCGCGAGTATCTTCCACTTTAACACAACTTATAGCGCTTAAACATGAATGAACATTGGAAGGTTGAAAGATACAATACAATACAGAATGTCACTCAATTTATCACTGTTAATTATGTGTATGTTTGAATAAATTTGTCATGAAGACAATTACGTGTTTATGAAACTACCATATGTGCAAGTGACCTTTCAGAAATGTCAGTTGTATTTGAGAGTAATAATTATATCTGAAAATAAATAACAGTTTAATGTAATAGTTGGGATTCATTTTAACCTCTAATATTATAGCAATGTACCAAATGAGAGGGTTCACGGTATATTTTACAGCATTAGCTGGGAGAGATTTTTTCCTCAAGAAAAATCAAACTATCGATATCAATATCGGCAGATATCATTCAGAATTTGCATGAAAATAAGGAACAATATCCATCAGGAGCATGTCTATAATGCCTTAAAATGCTTTCTAGGAAGGCAGCTCTAGGTTTTGGGCCAGATGTATTTGTTTTGTTACCTTCTGGATATTTGTAGAGGTGTGTGATGTCCACGCGTGCATCAGATCCCACAGCTTTAGTACTGATGTGCTGACCGATGGAGTTCTTCTCCACATGAACCTGACTCAAACTTCCATCAGGTTTCTTCTGCCAGTAGATTCTGTCACTGTTCACCTGAGACGCACAGTGAAACCAATTCAGTCATTCAGTAGATGTTTTGACTTCAAATTAAAAATGCAAAGTATGAAATGTCGTCAGACACAAATGAGGGTGAAAAGAGGTTTGTATGAAGCGCTCACTTCGGCAAAGACGAAAGGAGTGTCGAATTTCAGGTCGACTTGTCCGTTGCGGACGGCGGAGACGGGGGTGGGACCGCAGCGGTATGAACCCTGGCTAAGCTCTTGAGGGGTCGCGTCCACCACCTGCCACCCACCGTTACCCGCCGGGAGGTCCTGCCGGGTCATCCAGGACTCGTTCCACACGTGGAAGTTCCTACAGAGAAACACAGCCAACATGAGAGTTTATTGTTAGTCGCCAATTTACAAAAATACACTTGAACAGGCATTGACTAAAACAGGGATTGAAACTCTTTTTAACAAATAGACAGTGAAATGAGGCCCTTTACCTTCAGAAAATCATAACCATCAACCTCAAACTAAATACTTTCAGAGCATTTCTTTTTTCCCAACACTGATTTGTGTGATTTTGTGTTGTTAATTTTTTTTAAACACACACACACACAATTAAATAAACAAAAATCAAATGCACAAAACATATTAACATTAAATATTCAATTAAAAAACTGATGCATTCTATATTCCATGAAATTCCAAGAAATAAAGCTATCCAAAACTAGTTATTTTTCATGCTAGGTTAAGTTTTTGTTAAACATTAGTTTATTAAACATATTTATTAATTCCCCCCCCCAAAACAATTCTACCTCCAATACTTTAAAATAAAATTGTATATAACACTTTAGTGTCCCTTTATTGTTTTCAATGTCATTAATATATTATGGTTTTTGTAAAAATTTGGATTTTTTTTTTTTTCATTTTCATTTTACATTTATTTAAAGTTTTGTTAAATTTGTTGTGTTTTGTCATTGCATTAGTTTTTTTAAACATGTCTATAAATTTGTTTCATTTTTATTTCTTTTGTCTTCTTTTGTTAAATTTGTTTATTTGTATTGTTCATTACTTATTTAGTTATTTTAGCACTTAAAGTTAAACTAAAGGAAAATTAGAAATGTTGCCTTGGCAACTAACTGAAATAAAATAAGTTTGTTATTTCTTTAACGTTTGTTTTATTTCAAGTGGTTTTAGTTTTAGTTAACTATAATAACCCTGGTGCCATATTAATGTAAAGTGTCAGTAATGATTGCTGTATTTGAGAACTGTCACTATGTTATTTTAGTACTTAAAGTTAAACTAAAAGAAAATTAGAAATGTTGCCTTGGCAACTAACTGAAATAAAATAAGTTTGTTATTTCTTTAACGTTTGTTTTATTTCAAGTGGTTTTAGTTTTAGTTAACTATAATAACCCTGGTGCCATATTAATGTAAAGTGTCAGTAATGATTGCTGTATTTGAGAACTGTCACTAATGAAAATTGTATTTAAAATTTTCCGAGCATAAATTTTACTGATCAGAGAGGCCAAGTATAACATGAACCTGACACTAATGACATTACAGTAAAAGGAACTTAAGAGGTGATGGTTGTTATCATACCAGACAGAATCGCTGGTCTCGTCTTTGATAAGCTCCAGTTTCTCATCAAGATAAATGTCTGTGGTCAAGGAAAGGTCTGTGTCGTGAGCGGAGCTGAAGTTGGTCACACAACGGGTGGGAATACCAAGACATCTCAACACTGAGAGAGAAATGGAAAAAACATTACTAAAAGATCTATATAAACTCTGAACTGTAAGTGGTGCAAAAATTGCAAACACAGTGTTGGAGTTGCCCTGAAGGTCAACAGCTTAAGGCAAGACACTACAAAGAAAAAAATATTGTTTTTCATGTTTTTTGCTTCCATAACATGTTTCATTTAAGATTAGTGAAAAGAAAACATCTAAAATATACTTTTAAGTGTTTATTTTATTGCACTTTATCTATTTGCTTCTGTAGATTTCAATTGCAATGCATATCTTTAAAGAGTTTTTTTCTCCATTTCAGCAGCACTTTTATACACCAAACTTAGCAGTTTTATTCCTCTCTATATTCTGAAGGTTTTTACCGATGGGTGTGTTCATATATCATTCACACTGGTTTAAGTAGCATTTTATTCCTAAAAACATAGATTTTTTTTTCTCTATAATCTTTTACTGTTACTTTCAAACTTTCTGCCAAATTTCATAGGTTTTCTTTTTTTTTTTTTTTAAACAGAATTCTCCTTTAGACTAGTAGAATGATTATGTGTTTATTTTGTATCAGTTTATCAATTTGCGGCTGCAGATTTCAATTACAATACACACCTTCAAAAGTTTTTTCTCCATTTCAGCAGCACTTACAAACACAAAACTTAGCAGTTTTATTCCTCTCTATATTCTGAAGATTTTTACAGAGGGGTTTGTTCATATATCATTCACACTGATTTTTACTCCTAATAACATGGTGAAATAGTTTTTTTTCTGACTGCTGACAGTGATAAAAACATATCCAAACGTACCGGATGTGGTGACTCCCGCATAGACCCAGCACTGGCCAAATTTGACAGGCTTCCCTGAGCTTTTGTAATACCGTCTCAGGATGTCGCCGCTACCGCTCCAGGCAGTGGGAGTCGTCCCGCCTTCAAAGCTGTCTGACCAATTACCCATCAGCACACCTCGGTCATCATTGGAGTTCACCTGTCACAGAAGAACAGAAAAGCTTTTCAAAATCTCTTGAATCATGTATCTTACTTTTCTGTTCCTCAAAGTTCCTTCTTAAAATGTCAGGAAAGATGTGAGAACGCAGGAAATGATTAAACCAAATCAATATAATTTTTTTAATGATTATGCGAAGAATATATTGTATAAAGACTGAACTGTTGTTGTGGACATTATTTAATTTAAATTTTTTTTTTTTAATATATAACAATAGTAAATCAAAAGAGGATGACCATTATCTTTTACTGTTATTTTTATACTTACTGACAAATGTTTATGAAAAGATCAATCAAGCAGATTTCTGTAAATGTAACTTCTAAAAATTAACATCAAAATGTTCTTTATTGCCCTTTTTTAATTCAATTTACCCTATTGTTCAAAAGTTTGTTCAATAAATTTTATAAAAATATATTAATACTTTTATTTAGCAATGATACATCAAAAGGTTTAAAAGTGACAGAAATCCTTTTTAACATAAGTGTCTTTACTATTTCGAATAAGTACTGTTCTTTTGAACTTTCTATTAATCTGTGAATCCTGAAAAATAAAACGTATCACGGTTTCTAATAAATATTAAGCAGCACAGCCGTTTTCAACATTGATAATAATCAGAAATGTTTCTTGAGCAGCAAATCAGCATATTAGAATGATTTCTGAAGATCATGTGACACTGAAGACTGGAGTAATGATGCTGAAAATACAGCTGCGCATCACAGAAATAAATTCTATTTTAAAACACACACAGAAAACAGCTGTTTTTACAGTATTTTTTATCAAATAAATGCAGCCTCGTTGAGCAGAAAAGACTTCAAAAACATTAAAAACATCTTACCGACCACAAACTTTTAAACAGCAGTGTGTGTATATTTGTTATATGATTATTATACTTTCATCACTTAACACAGCTGTTTTTTCACAGTGTTTATGTTGTAGATTGATTATGTAAGAAATTTGTAACAAATCTTAAAAAAGTGAGACTGCAAAGGTAAAATGTGACTTAAACCTTTTTGCAGTTCTATATCCATTAATTCAGAAGTGTAGAATTAAAGGACATATCTCTACACTAATGATGTTTGGAACTGTGCCAGATGAGACAGAGGAGAATGTGTGTTTCGATGAAAGAGAAAGCATGTGCTTCTGTAAACAAACAAGCACCGGCTCTGCTGTTCAACATGTACTGTCTTGAAAAAGATAGATTCCTATGAACCTAAAGCTACCACATACTGTCGACTGTAATTCACCTTCTCAAATCCGTGTCATATTCATGATTTCTTATGAACGTATGTCGATGTCATGTGAATGCGACTCACCAGAGCAGAGACCATTCTGGACACGATCACTGGATCTCTCCATTCGGTCATAGCGACCTGACCCTTCTCCAGCAGGAACAGACACGCTTCCAGGATGTCCTGTTCAAACTGATCAAACAAATGAGAAATAAATATAAAAATAATGGAACCGATAATAATGGAAGTAATTTTCGTAAAGACAGAATCATAAATAATCATAGAATCTGATTGAAACTGATAAAAAGCATATTAATAACAGCAATAATAATAAAAAAATAAAAAAATAAAAATAATAATAATGCAAAAGCCAACAACAGTAATAATAATAGCAATAGTAATAATAATAATTGCAAAACAATAACAAGTTAAAACAATTGCAAATTAACAACAGCAGCAACAATAATAATATTAATAATGAAATTATAATAATTGAACTATAGTTAATAGAATCTGCTCAAACGGATAAAACAATTGCATAATAATAATAATAATAATAAATAATAGCAACAACAACGATATTAATAACAGAAATAATAACAGTAACAGAATTACAGATGGTAATAGAATCTGTTCAAACTTATACAACAATTGCAAATTATTAGTAATAATAATAATAATAATAACAACAACACATATTACGTGTAGTGCAATAATAAGCGCACATCGAGGGAGTATTATCCAAAAATAGCCGTTTAATAATAAATCCATTAAGAAGAAACACAGGAGAATCGCAAACGTAGCTTTCACAATTGTAAAGCAAATAACCAGCAGACAGCAGAACAAAACAGGGATTATATATAATGGGTCAATTAATAAAGACACACCTGAAACTAATGTGCAACCGAGGAAACTAATGACAAGATCAGAAACTAGAGAGACAAGAACTAAACAGGGCAGGAACAGAATAAAACAAGAAAAAGTCCATAACCATGACAGTAGAATTGTATAATTATCGAATCGGTTCAAACTGATAAAACTATTGCTAAATAAATAAATTAATTAATTAATTAAATTAATAGGGATGTCCCCAGCCGATCTCAAGGATGACCATGTTGCAATTATTCTGCTTATTGTGCATAAAAAAAAAAAATACAAGAGTTTTATATCAGCAGTCCCATATTCATAATTGTGACCACAGTTTGTTTACCATTTCTACCATTGTAACGTTTACATCTACCAATGTCTTAATATAGTGTGTGCATAGAGAGAGAGAGTGTGTCTTGTGATTAAATATATTATATTATATTATATTATATAGTATTTTTACTCTGCACAACTCTGTATACATTGGATTAATTTTAATAACTTTAATGTACCTGAAGTGTGCACCAAACATACATTCCTATAGGAACATACAAGTATCGGATCGGGACTCTGTATCGGCAGATACTCAATATTCAATGACTCGGATCGTATCGGGGCACAAAAAACCTGATAGGGACATCCCTAATAAATAAATAAATAAATTTCACTCTCTACAATGGAATTGTGTTTCCACACCTGGGCAAAATTCCACGTTCTGGCTCCAATTTGCTGCTCGGTTCCGTAGTAAATTCTGCCCATGCTATTCAGAACATACTCTTTCCTTTCCGCTTCATTATCCAGAAACACGGGATCATCTGCGGAGAGACAGATCGATGTGGTTACGTCATTAATGTAAATAAGGGGAAAACGAGTGTGATCATCTTCTGTTGACTCCGTACCTTCACACCAGGGGTTGAAGAGCATGTAGATGTCGTTTGGGGTGCAGGGGAACAGCAGTCTGCCCCTCTGGGAGAAAGACTCGACGGTCACCTTGTAGCGGCCGATGGAGGCGGTGGGAAGAGTGTTGACCGCCAGCCGCACGCGTTTGTCTTTCTGCTCCACGATCTTCATCTCCCAGCGGCTGTCTTCCAGGACATCCACTAACGGGACAGAGATGCGAATCCCTGGATTACTGCTGAAGATGGAATCTGTGTCAAAAACACAACAAAGATGTGGAAACATAAGATGAACAGCGTTTTAATGATTTATTTTAATCAAATCATCTGTCAGTGACTCAGCTGGAGATCCATTCATAAAGGAGACTCAAGGAGCAGCTGGATTAGGTTACATAATAACTAGTCCTGGCCCAAACCCAACTACTTCATGACTCACATCCATCACGAATGACTAGATTCATCTGTCAGTTCTTCTCTTCTGAATAAAGAGCAAGATAATTGAACTAACAGTCAGAATGTCTGGGCATCTTTCTGTCTTTGGAACAATGCTAATGCATCAGACTCCGTATGAAAAACATTGACAAAAAACATGATTTCATTTCCGTAGCCACTGCATGTTTATGTTTTATGAATGACGGTTGAGTACAGAAAGAATTTCAACAAAAAAAAAAAAATCCAACAAAACAAGTTAAAATCAATTTTAAATACACCTTATCTGATTATGATTTTGGTTCTGATTTTTTATTTTTTTTTATTAATGATTGTGTAATTTTAATTCTGAATTTCTATTATGCGTCTGATATGCACTGATTATTGATTTTTGATTCAAGTTGTTCTTCTGATACTGATTTTTATTTCCGATTCTGATTTAATTCAGATTTTGAAACCTTTGATTATTTTCAGGGAATTTTACTATTATAGTTTTATTCATTTCTTGAATTCGTTTTTTTATTTTTACTTTATTTTATGTTTTAGTCATTTTATCATTTTATAATTTATTACTTTTAAATGTCTATATAGTTTTTATTCATTTTTGTTTCAGTTTTAGTTTTAGATATTTTAGTAGCTACAGCAAGTTAAACTAATGAAAACGAGAAATGTTGACTTACCAACTATCTGAAATAAAATAAATAATTTTGTAATATTTCATTTTATTCCAGTTTGTTATGTTATTTCAAATTATTCAAGTTTTTTTTTAATGTTTTTATTTAATATGCAATACCCCTATAATACCCCTGATTTTGTAATCTTCTGATGCTGATTTCATTCTGATTTCAGTTCTGCTCTTCTATGAGTTTAATGGTGATTTTGATTCTAAGAAAAATGTTGCTCAACACGTCCCTAGATCTAATTATGCAAAGAAACACACTATCAGAGGTGTGTCCGGTGGGAATGAGAAGGATGGGATGCAGTAATCGTGAAAAATATTCACTAAACAAACTCAAAACAAACAGCAAAAAGTCCAGGCTTGAGTCTGTCATCTGCGGAGATGTTTGACTTGTTAGAATGTGTCAAATGAAATACTCACGGATCATTTTAAAGGTGAAATGAGTCATTTCTGAGCTCCTTGTGAGATTAAATAGAACAAACAAAACACAAAAAAGACTTGTCAAACAGGTTTTGTGAACGCGGCTCTCTCACCTAACTTAAGCAGCAGCTGCAGTTTGTCTGATTTCGGATTGAAGGGTCTGGAGAACTCGACCCACATCTGGAAGGTCTGGCCTCTGCGGACGATCAGCTTGTCGCTGAAGTAAGCGTCTGTGTGATGTTCGAGCCGGTTCTGCCCATCCTTGGATTTCAGGAGGTCGACCGAACGAACCATCAGAAGCTTGTCTGAGAAGAAGAGAGAAAACGTTCAGATATACGGACCCAAGATCATCTAACTTAGAGCATCAAATCTTAGTGTTTTCCAGCAATAGTGGACCCAAATAAAATGCTGTTTTATACATTTTCATTCTTTTGCACAATGAGGTTTTGTTTATGTATGCATATTTTAAACATAAAAAAACTTTCTAAATTAAACTTAAAGAACTTGTATTTTTTAATGCAAATGAGCCTCCCTCTTTTTCCTTCTCACCTGAAGCAGCTGATGTCCCAGATGCAGACGGGGTCGTAGGCACAGCTGCAGGAGTGCTGGCACTCGGACCTCCAGTGGTGTTGGGGTTAGAACTAGACATTTCTACAAGCAGCCTGAAATATATAAGGGAATAAATAAATAAATAAGTAAATTGTAAAGTAGTAAATCAATAAATTCTAATAAAATAAACACATTTCAATAAAATTATTAATTAAATTATAACACATACATTAATAAAAAGTCAAATTAATTCAAATATAAATAACTATTAAATAAAATTAATAGAATTATAATACATAAATATATTCATTTATTTAAATTTCATATCCTTCCATTTAATATTAAATAAAATATTAATAAATAGAATTCAAAATAAATAGCTAAATAAATATAAATAAATAAGATCTAATATATAAATGAAGGTAATAAATAAATAATATGAATATATTTATAATTATAAATTTTTATAATTCACTTTACAATTGAAAATTATATACGGTAAAAAAAAAATAAGATTAGTTGCGTTGGATTGAAGTTTCTGCTAAATGAATAAATACCACACCTTTGTATTTAATTTCAGTTTTACATTTGATAGGTTTTGATAGGATTGCATTAGATCTTGACTCATAAAATACATACACTAGCAGTAAAACATTTGGACAAACATGATCGAATTTACATTTGTCAAGATCAACAATCCTTTGACCCAAATGCTTTTGCTAACACACCTTTAAAGTTTAATTTTATGGACAAATATCAACATATGAATTTCTTTGCAATGCTGAACTTTAGTAAATGACACTTCCTTCTCCATCTGGCTCAACTATTGTTCCCAGAATGCATCTCATGAAGTTTCTTAACGAGTCTTCATGACTTTACTTTTATTCTAACAAATGGAAAATGGTCACAATAAAGAATCAATGAATGCATCCAAACTCTTTAAGTGCTAGTATTCAAACACTGTATCAGAACAACACTCCTCTCTCTTTGAGCTGATTTTAGAACACACGGTTTTCATTTGTCACGCATCTCCTAGCAACAAGCCATTTGTTTCTGCGTGAGTTTGAGTTTTACAAGTCAATTAATGTATTCCAGCCTTTAATTGTACACTTATAAAATCATTATCAAGACTTTCTAGCTTCTTTGACACTCATCACCTCCCTAAACTTGACACTAAATGTCAAGTCATTAACATCGTTCTTGCACAAAAGACTGCCAACAAAGACGCCTCTTACCTTACACCTGAAAAAAACACATGACATGACACCACCCAGCTATTGTAACTGACACTTCATCATGTCTAAACCGATGAAAAAAACAACAATCTGCTCTCATATCTGACAGTGTTATTAATGAGCGAAAAACTGTTCTACAATAACTTTCATTATTAAATGAGCAATAAATAGGTCTCAAATTCATGCATATTTAAATATGCATGCTCATATTAAAATATATGAATCAAAGTTCATTGACATTTCTAATTATCCTGTTTTATAGCCCAACTAAGTGAAACCCGTTTTATATTAATTATGTTAAAAAGAATGTTGCCAAGGCTTTAAATTACCTGAACACTAAAAAACTTACAGTTTTACTCCAATCTGTATTCTGAAAGTTTTTACTGAGGGGTTTGTTCATATCATTCACCTGATTTTATTATTGCATAAATATTCTATTTGCATCTGTAGATTTCAATTATAATTCTCTTTAAATGCAGTTTTTTCTCCACTTCAGCAGCACTTACATACACCAGGTTTTACAGTTTTATTACGGTCTATATTCTGAACATTTTTATAGAGGGGTTTGTTCATACATCATTCGGCTGGTTTTATACACTGTTTTATTAATAAAACCGTAGTGAAAATTCATTTTCTGGCTGTAGACGGTATTTTCTGATTTATGGAGGGATACAATTATTCAAATTCCCCTCTATAAAAGCCTTTGACTCTAATATGTCAACAAAATAAAAAACATTTTTGAACCTGGCTTTATCCGAGATGTATTTTCTAAAAATCTATGCAAGTTCACATTTAATTAGATAATGCATTATTTGCGTTCTTAAACATTTCAGAAAACTTGGAATACAAAAAAAATTTTTTGCAATTCTTAAAGTTATCAGTCAGCTAATATCGTATTAGCATTAAGTATTAGTATAAGTTTTAGTTTCATTTGCCATATTCACCTGTAACGTTTTGCTTTAAAGTTTAATGCAATAATGGTGCGATTCATGTTTTCAGTATATGCATATTTGAAAATCATGACCTTTTGATCAATTATGCATTATGTTTATGATGAATTAATAACGAAAACGTATTATAAAGTGTTTTATAATGAAGTATTTGTAATGCAGTGTTACCTGTGCGTTTGAGGCGTCTGGCGTGTGAAGTTCAGGTGATCTGAAAGACCGTCTCGTGTTCACGCTGATGAATTCAAAGAATGTTTGTCACTGAAGCACCTGCTCACAGCTCTTATTTAACCGTGTGTCGCCACTCCTTTTCACTACGGAAGAGGCGACAGGCTCTGATGAACAACATTAATGGCATTCAGGGAAAGGTAGAAATAAAGTAGATTTCTTCCTTCTCTTATTAAACTGGAAATATTCCAGGAAATACAAATCATAGTGAATCACAGACCATCAGAACCAGCTCAAAATCTATGAATCACAAGCCAAAAGCCATAACAATGTATACATTTCTGCAGCCTGAAAGCAATTAAAAGTCTGTTCAACAAGAATAAGCTTTAAAATGGCATTATTTTTATCATTATTGTTGTTGTTTTCCTTTCTGAATGCTTATAAATAATAATAATAATAATAATAATAATAATAATAATAATAATAATAATAATAATAATAATAATAATAATAATAATAATAATAATAATAATAATAATAATAATAATAATAATAATAATAATAATAATAATAATAATAATAATAATAAAAGTGCAAGTACAAATAAATAAAATAAATATTTGTCTGTTTGTTTTTATTAGTAGTAGTTCTTGAACATTAACATTTCTTTGTGTGTGGAAGACAAAATATAAAACGTAGTTGACGGAACCAAATGTTTTTCAGAGACCATTTTTTATCATCTGATAAAAGTGAATAATGATGATACTGGTTAAAATCCAATGGCTCTTTTTTAATTTCCCATAACTCCTGTGTTTTCAATGTGTTTTTTTTATTTTATTATAATTTTTTTATTTTATTATTATTGTTATTTTTTTTATTATTTTTTTTATTGTATTTACTTTTAAAGTTAGTTTTTCCTTTTATTTATTTTTATGTATTTATAAATATCTCATTAGAATATCTGAAACTTCTTGGTCTTTTCCTCAGTTATCTGTCAAAATTAGTGACTGACGACATTATTGGAAATTGTCACTTTGTCTAAATAGTGCCTCTGTTTTATATGTAAAAATAGTTAGGTGTTTGTTTGTCTATTAGTTTTATTATTTCTAAATGAGATTTATTTTATTGCATTGCTTTATCTATTTTGAACGCCTCTGGAAATACAATAAAAATAATATTTAAAAAAAAGTTGTTTGTTTTATAGAACTTTATTAATAACAATCATTGTTACTGATGTTGTTACAAGTATTTTATCATCTGTTCTCAAACGTATATATTTACAATCCATTTCAAGGTGAAGTACATTATTTCTGCTCCACTGTTGTCAACAAAAAAAAAAACTGCAAAAAAAAGGTGTGTCCCATTTCACATACTTATGCACTTTTCTTTCTTTTTATAGTATAAAATGGTGTGCATATTAACATGTATAGATATACCTATATTACGCATATCTAACCTTTTCAACCTTCACACCCAGATAACAAACATACACACATATGGACATATTAATATTCATTAAACATGCTTCCATAAAGCCCTCGGACGTTTTACATAAGATGACACAGAAGAGAAACCTGTTTGACATTTCTTAAAAAGAGTGAAAGAGTGGGAGGATGAATGGGATTAGGATGAAGAAACTGAACAGGTGTGGGTGTCCTCTCATTTTCTGAAGCATGCAATTATTATCATCGGTCTGGTATGATAAGAGCCCAGTGTTTGTGGACAGGTGGGACAGTCTGGCTCACGCTGTCAGATTCATAATTACGAAGACGTTTATCAAACAATGCACTAATAATCGTATATGAGCTGGAACAAAGTCTACAAATCAGGTTGGTGTATGCACATATTAGCATATTCATCTTCTCAATGGCAGCAGATCAGAAATACACGCTTGAATTGATTGCTGTTGTATAGAAAATATCAGAAGTTTACACAAACAATTATTAAATGTAGAATAAGATTAAAGAGTGAAACTAATTCAAGGAAAACCCCTGGGCACTAATTTATTGGTTAGTTTTTTTTTTTTTTTTCATAAGAAATACACGCTTGAATTGATTGCTGTTGTATAGAAAATATCAGAAGTTTACACAAACAATTATTAAATGTAGAATAAGATTAAAGAGTGAAACTAATTCAAGGAAAACCCCTGGGCACTAATTTATTGGTTAGTTTTTTTTTTTTTTTCATAAATATCTCAGAGACCTCAGTTTGATACATAAGGAAAAGTGCTTTATAAATGAATAAATGGCTAAAAGCAATAAAATTGTGAATAAAAGGGTCTACTTAATAAATGTAAATGAATTTTAGCAACTTTATTATTTATTATTATTCTAGACGATAATTGTAAAAAAAAATAAAAAATAAACACTATAGCACAAATACAGAAATCGAGAAGGAAATAGGGCAAGAAAAGTGCTTTATAAATGAATAAATGGCTAAAAGCAATAGAATTGCTTAAAAGTGTCTGCTAAAGGAAATTAATTTTTATTATTATTACAGACTCATGATTACAAATTAATTTCTAATAAATAAAATTTTTAAAAAGTTGAGAAAGAACGAGAACAAAGCTCGATTGTCTGCTAAAACATGAGTTGTGTGGCAGAATAATAGAACAGAACGTATTTTACAAGAAAATTATTCATTTTTGTACAATAACTAAATACAATCTTAAGTCATGTGAAGGAACAAATGACACACTGACACAGATTCAACTGATGAAAAGCGGCTGAAAGAGGGGGAATATTTGGGTTATAACCTGAAGTGTTATGATTATGACTCCCAAATTAAACTAATCCTGTTCATGTCTTCAGATTAAAATGGAAAAAAAAAGAAAAAGATTTTTAATATCCTAAAAAGATGAAGAGCCATACTTTGATTTAACTGTGTAATGATAATTATATGAAAATGAGTCATGGCTCATGAGTCATTAAAGGAAGTTTGGAAATGAAAAACTATTAAACTTCTTTGAATTTGCAATTACACTTCATCTTGACGTCAGAAACATGTCATGCAATTAAAGATTTGTTTTCCTTGCTGACTGTTCCAACCTGCTTGATCTAGTAAAATTAATAGGTTTGCTTTACTACAATGCACTGATCAAACATGTCAAACGTGAGGTCACATGACGACTTGTTATCCACTAATGGGTTTATTCAATAATGAGCGTGACCGTGCTCTAACCATCAAAAGCACTTCTAACGCTTTGTTTCTTACTGTTTTGTATGGAACCAGTGATCAAAAATCCGTTCTAAGAAAGTTTTGCTTGCGTTCCCATGACGTTATGACAATTATTTCTGAATGTTCAAAACTTCAAATTTTAAAATGTCTTAAAAACATTTTTCTTGGTTATGTGAACATTAAGGGAACATTCCATTTTACAAACATTATCGGAATTTTATTTTTCAATGTTCTAAACTTAGTATTATGAGGTTTAAAAAAAATAAAATAAAAAAAAAAGGTAGACGAACATTCAACTAAACCAGGGGTGCCCAAACTCGGTCTCCAGGACCGAGTTTGGGCACCCCTGAACTAAACCGTTAAAAAAATATATTCCTTTAATGACGTACAGATCATGTTTTTATGCTAACATTTTAAAAACACTAATAAAAGACCAGACAACCGAACAAATGTTCTGTTTATATTACTGGAAGAACGTTTATTCATAACTTGGAGAGAATCTTGCCAGAACGTTCTCCGTTAACGCTGGGAATCCTGTTTCTGCCATGGTACTTAAAAAAAATAAACTAGCAATTGGGACTTTTTTTAAATCACTAAATTCTGACTTTATTTAAGTTACAACTGTTTTCTCAGTATTGTGAAATAACTAATTTTGTTATCCAAGCAGACATGTTTATTCATGTAGGCGGCACTTAAAAGACTAAGAAGAAAAAAAGTCAGAATTGCGAAATATAAACCTGAGAATTCAGAGGAAAAAAAAGTTGTGAGATGTAATTACGAAATGTAAACTGAACTCAGAAATGGATATAAACTTATAGATAAAACAAAGTTATAAACTTTTTTTGGGGGGGGCAGAATGACTGAAAAAATATTGAATTGCAAAATGTTATAATCAGAATTCAAAGAAAAACATCTTATATTTTGTAAGAAATTATAATTGTGATGAATAAATACTTATAAAACGGAGAGTTCCGGTCCTTGATTCTGATTGGCTGAGCCGCATTCGAAGCCGTTGTGAATTACTCAAACATACACCTTTGTTTACTTCTGTGTTGCTCGGCAACCACTTTGTTGGAACCACAACTGATTCTGAGGAACTACATTGTTTGGTGGAAGAAGACCGTTTTTATTAATATCATTACACTTTATTTGCTCCGTTTTATTTTGTGAAACCTTACTACGTATATGGAATAACCATCGTATAAAAGCAATAAGCCCCGTGAAGCCGTGGTTTACAGTAAATTTATAACAGCTAAGTGGCGTTGTTAGGCACAACACGAAGCGGAGCTTATTGCTTTATTATAATTGTGAAAAATTAAGTCAGACTTGCAAGATCTCAACTCAAAATTGTGAGATGTAAAATCAGAATCTCAGGAAATAAAAACGTCAGATAAGTCACATTTGCCTTTTGATTTTTTCATTCTGTGCTGCTACTTGTGCAAAATAAACCAAACAAACCTGATAGCCATTTAGATTGAGAAAGGACAGGGTTTGTTGCACAATACTGTAGATGCCAGTAAATTCTTCTATTCCAAAGGTGAGTAAAACCTCTTACTTTCACAGATAAGGTGTGGTATTACTATTTCCTCCATCATCATATTCCTGCTGTCAAAGTGTGTCGTTATGTATGACAGCTGCTGAAATTCTGGAATAATGCTGTTACAAAAGAGCTGGATTACAGCATTGCAAGATATCAGCACGAGCTCGCTCATGACACAACGGTTGATTCAGACAGAAAAACTAAATTATGTTGCCCTAAAAGACAAGGCTACCCCAGAATAACATCAATAAAAATAGGATTTCATGCTTTCTATTGCTAATTTTTAAATGACTTTCCTTATTTGCATGACTTTTCAGACAGATTTAGCCTTAAAACATACGTAGTGTTGAGCAGTTTCTAACAAGCTGCAATTGTGTAAACTTCTTTAACTTGATATTTGACACTGCTGTCATCAGAACTCATTTGTTTAGTTAGCTGTAGGCTAAATCAAAGTCTGATGTGTGCTGTCAGTTTAGAGATGGCAGAAACAGGACTTACTTGAACTGCAGACAGAATGAACAAAAGTCCAGTGAAAATCATAACTCCATTAAACAAAATTGACACCTGGGTTTTACAAGTGTTTACTTACAGTGCATCTGGAAAGTATTCACAGTGCTTCACTTTTTCCACATTTTGTTATGTTACAGGCTTATTCCAAAATGGATTAAATTCATTATTTTCCTCAAAACGCTACAAACAATACCCCATAATGACAACATTAAAAAAGTTTGTTTGAACTCTTTGCAAATTTCTTGAAAATTAAAAACAGAAAAAAATCACACATAAGTAAGTACTCACAGCCTTTGCCACGACACTCAAAATTGAGCTCAGGTGCATCCTGTTTCCACTGATCATCCTTGAGATGTTTCTACAACTTGATTGGAGTCCACCTGTGGTAAATTCAGTTAATTAGACATGGTTTGGCAAGGCACACACCTGTCTATATAAGGTCCCACAGCTAACAATGCATGTCAGAGCACAAACCAAGTCATGAAGTCCAAGGAATTGTCTGTAGACCGCAGAGACAGGATTGTATCGAGGCACAGCTCTGGGGAAGGGTACAGAAAAATTTCTGCAGCATTGAAAGTTCACAGAAGCATGTAGTCTCCGTTAATGGAAGAAGTTTGAAACAACCAGGACTCTTCCTAGAGCTGGTCACCTGGCCAAACTGAGCAATTGATGGAGAAGGGCCTTGTCTGAACATGATGGTCACTCTAGTTGAGCTCCATGATCATATGTGTCGATGGGAGAAACCTACAGAAGGACAAACATCGCTGCAACACTCCACCAATCTGGGCTTTATGGTGGAGTGGCCAAACTCAATCCTCTTCTCAGTGAAGACACATGAAAACACACATGGAATTGGCAAAAAAAAGCACCTAAAGGACCCTCAGACTCTGAGAAACAAGATTCTCTGGTCTGATTAACCTCAATTCAAAACATCGTGTTTAAAGAAAACCAGCTCTGCTCATCATCTGCTGAGTACCATCCCAAAAGTAAAGTGTGCTGGTACAACACCAGGGTGCGAGCTTGGGGGGAGCTCGGCTCCCCTTAAGACATGGGCTCCCCTGAAAATGTGATTTGTGAAATTTTGGGGGGTCTCAAAAAATATTGCCAGTGTGTTATTTTGACATGCAATTTCAGTTTTGTATAATGTGATCCTCGTGGATTATTATGTGTAAAATTGCAAAAATATCATTCATTCATGCAATTCTCACACATTCAACACATTCTCACTCCCAACTCGTCACATATTGACGCTTGGTCAGGATCATTTGGCATCACTTTTTGACACTCAGGGTACCCCTTTAGTGTCATTTTTTTCGACGTGCAGGGTCCTCCATTGCTTTAAATAAGAAACCCTTGGCGTCAATATGCCGACGAGAAAGGCACTGGGAATTTTATCGCCATGATTAAATTATATATTAGGTAATAATATTGCCATTATTGCATATACGTTGGGGTGTCATTTTTCAATGTAAACAGTCACAACAGTTTCATTTCCATTATAGTATTTACACATTTGAGCACGTAACCCAACTCCTGCCCCTAAACCTACCATTTGTCAATAAAACACAAGACATAACATACAGATACAACTACTACAGTCATAATTTATTCAAAAAGTATTAATATTCAGAGTCTTCCGAGGCAAAACTATTGATTTGTGAGAGGAATAGCCGTATACTTCCGCCATAAAGCTCAGATCCTGTGTGCTGCAGTCTGTGCGCATATGCCGCAGATATGCCACCGATATGAAAATTTTTTACAGAACATAACGCAGATAAAATGCTTGTAAATGGTGTAATTACTTAGTTTTTCCAGCAGAGTGTGCTCCATTGTTTGCTACTGGCGACACAGGTCACTGTTGTGACACCAGCCAACCCTTTCACTTCAGTAAGGAGGTCTCTTGTTTAAGCAGCATCAGACAAGCAATTAAGTGGTGTCTAAACGACTCAGAATCAAGCGCTGTCTTAATGGTAAGTTGCTAACTAGTTCGTGAAATACATAACTTACTGTAAAGTTAATAAACAATGACCCCATAAATTTACCCTTTCAGTATAAGTCCAATATAACATAAACGTCGTCCATTAAAACTGCCATGTCACTCATGCTTATCACATCGGTCACATCACATTTCCAAAGTCAGCATAGTTTGTCAGTATGGTCAATAACATAGCCATATCAGCTCAAATGCATAAGCAATTGCACTTAATATGGGCTCAACGGTCCTTTCAAGTTCGTCTTCCTCCATTTCAAAACAAGAGTGTGTTCAAAAAGTACAGAAATGCTTATATTACTTCACTAGCCAACAGAGCAAACAACCATGTGAAGTCACACGCTGTGGTATTGCAAGATGGCAATAAACATCAGCCCTTGCTCCAAAAGCTATAATAAAACAACCTTTATTTAAAATGGTTACATTAATCGTGTTTGAGATAGATAGATAGATAGATAGATGAAAGTGGAAGTCAGTTTACTAAATAATATAAACTTGGTATTTTTCAAATCCCTTTATATATTTTATTATTTTACCTTTGTACAAAACCCATAAAAAATTTCACTTAGAAACATATGCAGTTTCTAACAAGCTACAATTGACCATATGCATGGAGCGTTCCTTAGAACTTGCGCATAAAGATAAGCGAGCTAGCTCCTAAACGGCCGTCCCTTTAAAAGGTGGGGTTCTATAATAAAACAACCTTTATTTAAAATGGTTACATTAATCGTGTTTGAGATAGATAGATAGATAGATGAAAGTGGAAGTCAGTTTACTAAATAATATAAACTTGGTATTTTTCAAATCCCTTTATATATTTTATTATTTTACCTTTGTACAAAACCCATAAAAAATTTCACTTAGAAACATATGCAGTTTCTAACAAGCTACAATTGACCATATGCATGGAGCGTTCCTTAGAACTTGCGCATAAAGATAAGCGAGCTAGCTCCTAAACGGCCGTCCCTTTAAAAGGTGGGGTATGTATTTTTTCAAAAACGCTTTAGAAAACAGAGTCGGGCCAAGTACCAAAAACTTGTAGCCAATCAGCAGTAAGGGGCGTGTCTACTCATGATGTGGAGGAGAGCACTCAGCGCACAGGAGGGACATTAGCTGAGCCGAGCGACGACAGAAAGATAGAGATAGCGGATAAAAAAAAAAAGGAGGAAGACGTCTGTGGAACAAAAGAAGGCATACGATAAGGCAAGAAGAAGGACCCGTGTAAATATCGGATCAGCTTTCCAGCGCTGGAGATAACTCAAGGAGCGGGAAGGCCTGCGATCGGATGCTGAGTTTGCTTTGTGTGGCGGGACAGTAAGGAAGAGAAATAAATAGAGGAAAAGACCACAACCTTGACCTAAAATTTGCAATAATAGCCCACTACGCCACCTAGGGACTTTCACCCCAGGATATAAACCACACAACCATACAGGTTCGGTCTACCCAGAAATGACTGAGATGTTTCTGCCAGTTGAAACCAATGTTTTATTACATCAAAAATAATTTTCTGTTTAAAAACAAGGAAGTCACAATTCACAGGGGAACATGTTCGATACAGATACCTTTTAAATACTCATAAACAAAAAAAGGATAACAATTAAAATATTTTATGCTAACTGGGGGCAGAACAAAAAAAAAAAAAAAAAGGAAAAAACAAGAATTACATACAGGAAACAAACAAAACGACCACAAAAAAAAAATGTTATTTAATTATTTTTATCCCAAGTGCCCCTTTATATCTAACTTCTCATAGTCAGATAAATACTTCATTTTATTCCTCAGAATTAAATGCAGTCAGACAACCAGAGAGTAAATACGGTCTGGTGAGTAAGATGCACAACAAAAACCGAATTATGTAATATAAGCGTAGCCTCGGCAGCGCGCGAGCCGCTCAGTCACACAAACAACACCAATCTCCTCAGAGAAAGATGGCCGCATCAGCGAGCTCTCACACAGAGGGGGAAGAAACCGCAGCGCGGGTTTCCAAGCCTCGAGAATGACCTCTAGATCTAGGGAACACGGGTGGAGATAGGACGAGCCGTCTC
>NW_015627543.1:440015-440331 GCF_001515625.1 Sinocyclocheilus rhinocerous
CTTCCGAACCTCGAGAGAGAGCGCTAGATCTAGGGAACGCGGGTGGAGATAGGGAGAGCCCGTCTCCAACCCGTCCACCAGATCATGTGTGATCACCGCGATCTCAATCGCCGCCGTGCCTCAGCAGCAGCGGGAACGCAACCGCATGATCACAGGCACGGACACACTCCTCGGAGCGTGCCCGGCGAGAGCGGAGCGTTTATTTTTGGAAAAGCACAATCCGCCCCCCGAGAGCCGACTGCGTGAGCTCCGCTCCCCATTGATGCTGTTCATTATAATATCAGGCATAATATGCTTGTGTAACTGGTGTTTGTGC
>NW_015627543.1:440377-441533 GCF_001515625.1 Sinocyclocheilus rhinocerous
GGAAAAGCACAATCCGCCCCCCGAGAGCCGACTGCGCGAGCTCCGCTCCCCATTGATGCTGTTTATTATAATATCAGGCATAATATGCTTGTGTAACTCATGTTTGTGCAACTGGCGAGCTCTTCGACGCCCTCCGTATCAATCTCCTCGGAGAAAGACAGGCGGAGCGTCGCGCCCTCTACCCGGGGGGAAGTACCGCAGCGCGGGCTTTCGAATCCCGAGAGCGGGCGCTGGATCTGGTGGTTAAGGAAGTAGATAGGGACGCGCCCGTCTACATTCCCTCCACCGGATCCATATGCGAAACCCACGAGCACAGCCGCCGCTCCGCCTCGGCGAAAGCGGGGCCGGCACCGCGAGGAACGCTAGTGAAGGCTCCCTCCTCAAAGAGAGCAGAGCCCGTCACGCTGAAGGGCGTTCCCCTAGCGTTTCCGACGCAGCTCGAGTTTCTGAAGAGGAACTACAGATATGCAAAACATTAGGGTACGTGACTAATCATCCCCGTAAATCACTGACAGTATATCACATCAGCCGTCTTGATCACTATTAGGCTACCCAAAAAGTTAGGAAAAGAAAAACGACTAAAACCCTTCCATATTCCCAAAACCATCAAACAAACAACTGACACAAAGAAAATCTAATAAAAACAACGAAGGCAATAAACACAGCAGAAACCGTAGAGACAAAACAGCAGCACAGTCTGGGTCCGTACGTCCTACCAAATATTGACCCACTCCACGGCTCTACGCTGGACATAAGCCGATAGGCACGTCCCCTCAACCTGCACAGAGACACTAACGTCATTAGTGTCTAACATTTAAAACATAAAACCGCCCCCCATAAAAAGATCATACTCACTGGGTAAATCCGACTGATATGAAAAAGCTCCCGCTATGACATATCTCGCTACACCCGAACTGCAGGATACAGACTTGGGTTACACACCAGTACTACATCTCTCACCTATGGAATCCCATTCATCCACACACCTGGGTTTAAACCATTGACTGTATAAAAACATGGACGTAGTGTCCGTGACGTCACCAGTAGATTTCCGAAGAGCGTTTTTGAAGCTCAAAATTGGGCGGAGGCGGCCGTCGCCATCTTGGCAGCGCGTCACTCCGGGATAATCGAAAATGGGCAAAGAGGCGGGAGCAGG
>NW_015627543.1:441648-442798 GCF_001515625.1 Sinocyclocheilus rhinocerous
AAAGAGGCGGGAGCTGGTTGTTGAAACCACGCCCACCTAGCTCGATGGTGGTGACTGCAGCAGCAATCCACCTGTCACTCAAGTGGTCACGCCCTTAATTATGCAGAACTTTAATGCATGATATAATTTAAACGGATGAGTTATAAAAAAAATTCACCCCCCTCACAGATGTCATCAGGGGCAAAATTAGCTATATAGGCCAAATCATTATTTGAACCAGGCTGTAAACATGTTTTTTTCTGCTGTAAAGTTGGGCATTTTAACACGGGGAGTCTATGGGATTGACTCCCTTTTGCAGCCAGCCTCTAGAGGCCAGTTGATGAATTACAGTTTAAGTCACTTCCTTGTTGGCTTCACAAGAGAGAGGGGGAGGTTGCCGCTTGGTTTAAACAGAGAAAGTAATTGAATAGAAAACCCTAACCACACGACTCCACCAGGCAAGAGTGACACAACAGAAAATGTGAGATGTGGGAAATTAATCAAGTGCTCACTATGCCACTGGCACGCTCTACTTTTATTGTGATACAATCATGTTAATCATTCACCAGCCGGTGATGGACGCGGCTAAACCTGTAGTGAGTTCCTCCTATTCTCCAGCAGAGGGGGTTGTGGTAGCAATAGTCATTCCATCACAATCGTTTCTTCTCGATAGTGGAGTAACATTGGTTTTGCTGTTTCACAGAACTAATATATTCTGGCTTTTGCTTGAATATGCTCGTGTGTCATGTTCGCTTGTTTGTTCATCTGCAATCGCATTGTCGTTCCCTTCAGCTATGATAAAAAACCCATTCATTCCCACACCCTATAAGCCTGGAGCGTCTAAACCTCCTCCACGGTTTGTTTCAAGCGTCAGCTCCCAAAGTGTGTCCGAAAAGTAAGATAATATGTTTAATACAGCAGATAATAATACAGCAGATTCCGCCATAATCGTTGCATGGGTTGCATACGTATGTGTGGGGCGGAGGTTTTGGGGTAGGGGCGTGTTTGTTTTGGTGATTTGAAATATCAACAATGACTACCCGAAATCACTTACCCCACCTTTAAAGGCAAGTCATGTCACTCTTTGAAATGCCTCTTGGATATGCAAGTGCAGCTCCTATCTCTTTGAATGGAGAAACATCAAATTCTCCAAAACTGTTCACTAAGCTTA
>NW_015627543.1:442819-443619 GCF_001515625.1 Sinocyclocheilus rhinocerous
TGCAATCGTATTGTCGTTCCCTTCAGCTATGATAAAAAACCCATTCATTCCCACACCCTATAAGCCTGGAGCGTCTAAACCTCCTCCACGGTTTGTTTCAAGCGTCAGCTCCCAAAGTGTGTCCGAAAAGTAAGATAATATGTTTAATACAGCAGATAATAATACAGCAGATTCCGCCATAATCGTTGCATGGGTTGCATACGTATGTGTGGGGCGGAGGTTTTGGGGTAGGGGCGTGTTTGTTTTGGTGATTTGAAATATCAACAATGACTACCCGAAATCACTTACCCCACCTTTAAAGGCAAGTCATGTCACCCTTTGAAATGCCTCTTGGGTATGCAAGTGCAGCTCCTATCTCTTTGAATGGAGAAACATCAAATTCTCCAAAGCTGTTCGCCAAGCTTAAAATTAAATTTCATATTTGAAAACCAATGAAATGTGACAACAACAGTCTCGTAAATGTTGTTTATTTTGGACAAATAGCATTAAACAAAAAGCTTATTTTTCAGGCTAGACCAGCCAGTGCGCAGTCCTACGCGCATGTTTCAGAACGCTGCCTGTTTCTATAGCAACCGGGACTTCTAAGGGCAGCTGCAGTGACTTTACCGATTTGCGATTGGCTCTTTTACTCAGAAGGCGGGGCTTCCTTCGATAGATCGGCCATACTGAGCGTTGCATTTTTCCCCATTCAAAACTATATGAGTGACACGTCTTGGGTATTAAAGGGGTCATATGATGTTGCTAAAAAGAACATTATTTTGTGTATTTGGTGTAATGAAATGCGTTTATGCGGTTTAAGG
>NW_015627543.1:443665-446486 GCF_001515625.1 Sinocyclocheilus rhinocerous
GTGTATTTGGTGTAATGAAGTGTGTTTATGCGGTTTAAGGTTAAAAAAACATTTTTTTCCACATACTGTACATTATTGTTTCTCCTCTATGCCCCGCCGTTCTGAAACGCGTTGATTTTTACAAAGCTCATCGGTCTGAAAAGCAAGGTGTGCTGTGATTGGCCAGCTATCCAGTGCGTTATGATTGGCCGAATACCTCAAGCGTGTGACGGAAATGTTACGCCCCTACCATACTGTGATGATGCCCTGTCAGGCCGGAGCAATGATTCAAAAACATGAAAACCCATTATAAACGAGGCATTCGTTGCATCCAGTGGGGACATAGTTATGGATTATAATGACTTATACTGTCTTTTTACACGTTGCGTTGCATCGCGCCGATCATAAAACATAACATAATTTATGTTATTAATTATATTAACAAACATAAAACCATGTCTGCATTTGTGATCGGAGAAATGACAAACAACAAGCACTACTCTACACTGCCCAAAAAACTCGCTTTAGTCTTTGGCGTACGTGAAGCTCATAATTGCAACACCATAAGTAATTATAGCAGCATTATCATACAGTTTCATGTTATTTAACAACATATAATTCTATATGCCAAGCCTGGTAATCCCAGGAGAGTACCTAGACACATAATTGTACATTTAAATGCTTACAACTAAACAATTTCATAACTGTTTTGGCAAACCTTAGCTAGCGACGCTATCTCTTAAACGACATAATGGTATTCTTGATCATCAATAACTTACCTTCATAGCCATAAACACATTTTTTAACCACTTATAATATTTTAAAGCCTTTATTATTTCTCAACTCTACAGCTGTGATAGCTCACTGTTATTTATGCCATGCTCACCTTGTCCTTTGTTGCTGCAGTATTACCCCTGTTTCTTTGTGTTTACGGATTCTGTGTTTGCGTATTACCTCTTGCCAGATGTTTTGCTCTGTTTTTTTTTTCTTTGTTTTGGGATTAAATAAACTGCATTTGGATCTTCTTTGATTTCCTGAGTTTTCCGTGACAGAATACTGCAGCCACAAAGGACAAGGTGAGCATGGTATAAATAACAGTGATCTAATAGGTAAATGATCAACAGCTGGAGGTAATGAAACAATAATCAGTGCAAGGGGTGATGGGAAATGAAGTCCAGAACAAAACAAACAATAATCCAGAAGGAGTGCCCTCTGGTGGCTGTTATGGGCACTCCAGCAGTTGGGCCGTGTTCCTTGTTTTTCTTTTGGACCATGGGCATTCATATTCTTCCTCCAGCCACTAGCAAGGAGCAGATGGCACGATTTCGGTTCTTGTTGGCTCTGCACCAGCAGGGGATGGAGGTTGGAAGTTTTCGCCCAGTTTTTTTGGACTTTAGCGGTGGGGCTGGATTACAATGATGCGGTGCTCAAGGATTTTTTTAATGGTTGCCTGGATGAACCTCGGCCCCAGAGATGGAAGGACTTCAGACTCTGGATTATTGGGGTTTTGTTAACTATCTCTGTTACCGCAGTTTAGTGGTATCACCAGGTCAGTCTGAGTCCATTGCAGTGCCCCTAGAGATGCCAAAGTCCGTTGTAACATCTCCAGAGCACAGTGAAGCTTCCCTATCTCTGACCCGTAAATGTAGGGTGAGAAGGAGGAGGGCAGCTAAGTCTGCTCCTGTAGTCCCAAGTTCGGTGGTTGTGGAGGACCCGACTCCGGTGGTCCCAAGTCCAGTGGACCTAGAGGACCCGACTCTGGTGGTCCCAAGTCCGGTGGTCCTGGAGGACCCGACTCCAGTGGTCCCAAGGCTGGTGGTCCTGGAGGACCTGACTCCGGTGGTCCCAAGTACGGTGGTCCTGGAGGACCCGACTCCAGTTGTCTCAAGGCTGGTGGTCCTGGAGGACCCGACTTTGGTGGCCTCAGAGTCCACTCCAGAGCCCGCTCCAGTCCAGGAGTCCTCAGAGTCCACTCTAGAATCCGCTCCAGTCCAGGAGCCCTTAGAGTCCACTCATAAACCCGCTCCAGTCCAGAAGTCCTCAGAATCCACTCCAGAGTCCACTCCAGTTCCTCCCGAGACGATAGCGTCCACTTCAGTTCCTCTCTGGTTGGTGGCGCCCACTCCTGAACTCTCAGTCTGCCTTGTCACGGCGATGGAGGCTGTCTGTGAACTCTCTGCCTGTCCTGTTATGGTCAAGGAGACTGTCTGTGAACTCTCTGCCTGCCAAGGAGACTGTCGCTGAATTGTCTGCCTGTCCTGTTACGGCCATCAAGGCTGTTACTAACTTCTCTGTGCTCTTCACTGCAGTCCTGCATGAGCCGCCAGGGGGGTCGTCTGCCTTGTCAGCTCCGCTGAGATGGCCTTCAGCTCCGCCCTTGCTGCCTGCCAAGCTCTCGGCTCCACCCTGGTCACTCGGCGGGGTTCCTGTTTGGCCGGA
Organism: Sinocyclocheilus rhinocerous; assembly: GCF_001515625.1. NCBI lineage: Eukaryota > Metazoa > Chordata > Actinopteri > Cypriniformes > Cyprinidae > Sinocyclocheilus > Sinocyclocheilus rhinocerous. Next base: position 446,084 of record NW_015627543.1, read on the forward strand.
GCCTCGCTGGTCTGTCCCTCCGGCCCCACCCTGGCCGTCCACCGGGATTCCTGTTTGGCCGGAGCCTCGCTGATCTGTCCCTCCGGCTCCACCCTGGCCATCCACCGGGATTCCTGTTTGGCCGGAGCCTCGCTGGTCTGTCCCTCCGGCTCCACCCTGGCCATCCACCGGGTTTCCTGTTTGGCCAGAGCCTCACTGGTCCATTCCTCCGGCCCCACCCTTGCCATCCACCGGGATTCCTGTTTGGCCGGAGCCTCGCTGGTCTGTCCCTCCAGCTCCACCCTGGCCATCCACTGGGTTTCCTGTTTGGCCAGAGCCTCACTGGTCCATTCCTCTGGTCCCGCCCTGGCCATCCACCGGGATTCCTGTTTGGCCGGAGCCTCGCTGGTCTGTCCCTCCAGCC
>NW_015627543.1:447500-456829 GCF_001515625.1 Sinocyclocheilus rhinocerous
GCCATCCACCGGGATTCCTGTTTGGCCGGAGCCTCGCTGATCTGTCCCTCCGGCTCCACCCTGGCCATCCACCGGGATTCCTGTTTGGCCGGAGCCTCGCTGATCTGTCCCTCCGGCTCCACCCTGGCCATCCACCGGGATTCCTGTTTGGCCGGAGCCTCGCTGGTCTGTCCCTCCGGCTCCACCCTGACCATCCACCGGGTTTCCTGTTTGGCCAGAGCCTCACTGGTCCTTTCCTCCGGCCCCACCCTTGCCATCCACCGGGATTCCTGTTTGGCCAGAGCCTCGCTGGTCTGTCCCTCCGGCCCCACCCTGGCCATCCACTCTGTTTTTATTCATCTTTGTTTTGGGACTAAATAAACTGCATTTGGATCTTCATTGATTTCCTGAGTTTTCTGTGACGGGCCGTGACATTAAACAGTACATGAAAAGTGTTTCAATTCAATTCAATTCAAGTTTATTTGTATAGCGCTTTTCACAATACAAATCGTTGCAAAGCAGCTTTACAGAAAATTAAGTTTCTACAATATATTTAGTAGTAGCTTGTCAGTGGTGACTATGTCAAATTGATGTACATATGGCAGAAATGAACGGTAAAATTCAGTTAATGACGTAATCAAACAGACAATGAACACTATTAACAGCAATGATCATATGTTGCAATTAAACTTGTAGCAAAATTTGGTAGTTTATGTTGTTTCAGGGTTGGCATGTTTCTGTTGCTTCATGAAAATATATCTGAAACGTCTGTGTATTTGACAAATATTGCATTTAATTCACTTGAAAGTGTCCGACTTCACATCTCCGCTTTCAATTCCGCCCCCGACTGTAAACGAAAACTCTTGACGATCGGTCTGCACAGTGAAAGTGAAACTTAACAGATTAACAGGAAGCTTCGTCAAACAAGAAAATTTCTATTCAGAAACTCGAAAATTAACTATCAGATCTGATATTCACTCACAGGTAAGTGATGGAAATAGTTCGATAGTTAATAGCATAAAGCAGTATCAGAATGTTAGTAAAGGTATGTCCGCCAATTGAGCGGCTGTAAATCAAAGTTTCAAGTGTGCTGTCAGTTTAGAGATGGCAGAAACAGGAAGTACTTGAACTGCCGACAGAATGAAGTGAAAATCATAACTCTGTTTTAACAAAAATGACATCTGGTGTATGCATGTGTTTATTTAGTGGGGAATATATTTGAAAAAATACACTTCCACCATTTTTTCTGTCTCGTCTTTCATATATAAAATGCGTTGTTATGATAGGCCTATTATTAAATTATTGTTTTAAAACAATATTTAAAACAAACATTGTCTTTATTTACTTTCTTCTACTACCACCAAATAATATGCATTGCAGTGCCACAGAATCATCTGAATCACCAGACCAGCAGTCTCAGACAGGAAGTTAGGGGAGGAGCTTAGGCTCAGTGAGACTGACATTGATCAACTCTGTCTTAAATTCAAGTCAGAAACCAGTGCCACATATTTCTCTATGGCTGCTTTAACTCTGATATTAACAGTAGTTCATAATTTACATTGATATAAAGGTTTTTAGTTAGAATAGTATAGAATAGAATAGTCTTAAAATGCAACATCCATGTACAAACTCGACTCGATCACATCACTAACATTATCAAAACTGCTCTGTTCAGCAATGTAGATTATACTGTATATTGTCATTACTTACCCTTTTTCAGTCATGGCATCCTCCAGCGGTCCACTAAATGAGGAGCTCAAGTGCTCCATCTGTCTGGATGTGTTCACTGATCCAGTCAGCACTCCATGTGGACACAACTTCTGCAGAACCTGCCTGAACAAGTGCTGGACAAACACACAGACCTGCTTCTGTCCACTCTGTAAAAGAAAGTTCCGAAAAAGACCTGATCTCAAGATTAATACAACATTCAGAGAGGTTGTGCAGCACTTTAAGGAGAGGCTCAATCGAGGAAGATCTGAGGTGTTGTGTGACATCTGTGATGGAAGAAAGCAGAAAGCTGTGAAGTCCTGCCTGACGTGTCAAAGCTCTTACTGTGAGACTCACCTGGAGCCTCATCACAGAGTCCCACGTCTAAAGAAACACAAACTGATCAATGCTGTGGAAAATCTGGAGGATTATATATGCCAGAAACACGAGAGACCTCTGGAGCTGTTCTGCAGAGATGATCAGACGAGTGTGTGTCTGTCCTGCACTGAAGGAGACCACAGGACTCACAACACTGTTCCTATAGAGGAGGAGAGTCAGCAGAAGAAGGCAAGAGATACAAACAAAACACTTTAAACACTCATGAAATAGTTTTCTTTTCTCTGTGTTGACATGTTGAAGAACTCGTTCCTTTTTTATGGTAAGGGTCGGTCACACTACACTTTTCATTTCATTGATCAAATCATAAAAATGTCAAATAAATTATTAAACACTTGAACACTAAAAATAGAAAATAAATTATTTGTTTACCTGCATGTCAATGTGACTATTAAGAGTCATTGAACTGTAAACATGTGAATGTATTGTTAAATTATTGAAATATTACTTCCTCAGAGATATTTCAAGTAAATATTTCATGTCAAAGGGGTTTGGCTGACAAAAACGTTTGGGAATCCCTGCATTACATGAACAAACATGAATAAACATAAAAACAACAATTGACATCACAAGCCCAAAGTCTTCCAGGTTTTAAATATTTTTGTCCAGATTTCCAAAATCAATAGTTACTGAAAGTCACTGAATGTGATGAAGACACAGAGTGTTTCACATAATTTGCATAATTATTTGTTTCATACATGGTCTAATTGATTAAGAGGTGCTTTTTAAAAGTAACTGTAATCTGGTCATGAGATTTATAAAATGTAAAATGCTCAATGAGTATTTGATTTTTGGAATCTGAACATGTAATCCAGATTACATGTAATTAGTTACTACCCAGCTCTGGTTATGTGTTGAATTTAAGTTAAAAAAAAAAAAATACTGCAGAGTATGATGTCATAACACAACTGTTGCAGCTTCTGAAGAAATGTTACATGCTCAAAGTCTCGTGTGACCGCAGCTTTACCCTAAAAACTGTCAGAAGATGGAAAGTTAAATTCAGAGATACATGTGTGTTTTTCTCTGTGTGTAGAATCAGCTGGTTCAGACACAGACAGAGGTGCAGCAGATGATCCAGAACAGAATGAAGAAGATTCATGAGATCCAGCACTCAGCAGAGAAGAGAAAGGTGAGTGGGCATAAAAAATTAAGTAATAATGTTATACATTTTAATATTTCAGTCTGTTTAATAAAGGTGCTGAACTAAATGGAAAAAAAAAAGTTTCAAGTGACTTGAGGACAGTAGATGAGAGAATTGTAAATGTGCCAGAATTAGCTAGAAGGCTATTTTTCATCTGTAGACCCTTCTGTTGACCCCTTTTGAGTGAAATATCTCTTTAAATAAATATGTAATAATGTAACAGATTGATTATCATATAGAACATTTGTTAATTGATCTTGTTGATCAGGGGAACACATTTAAGGAGAAATCATCCAGTGATGAGTTCATCACTGATCTGAGTCGCTCCACTGAGAGATGTCAGTCTGATCTGCTGAAGATGATGGAGGAACAGCAGAAAGCAGCAGAGAAACAGGCTGAAGATCTCATTAAAGAGCTGCAGCAGGAAATCACTGATCTGAAGAAGAGAAACACTGAGCTGGAGCATATCTCACAAACTGACGATCTCCATGTCATACAGGTCTGTCAACATCTGTCTCATAACTGAGAATGCAGAATATTACAGGATAAACATTAAACTTGTTCCATAACTTACAGGCAGTCACTCTTAAAATGGTTTAGACTATTTTTAGCAGTCTTAAGTTATTCAAAACAGCAGTCTAAGTTATTCAAAACAGAATAAAACAATAATTTAAGAAGTCGAAGAATATCTAATTAACTTAAAAATAATAATAATGTGCATATTTAATAGTCTTCTCTCTCCTGCTGTAGATTTTCTCTTCCCTGTGCAGTCGTCCACACACCAAGAACTGGACTGAGATCAGTATTGACTCTCATATGGATGTGCTCCCTCTGCATAAAGCTCTGATTCAGCTTAAGAAAACTCTAGATGGGAGTCTAAATGAAAAACTCAGTCAAATTGGTATGTAAATATCAAATACAGTGAACAGATTTGTTACAGTATGTGAAGTTCTATCCAAACTTAAACTCTTGTCATAAGCAGTTAAATCAGTATTACTTGTGAATACCAGAAAGCAACATATCAAGTCACCTTTATTTATATAGCGCTTTTAACAATACAGATTGTGTCAAAGCACTTTACAGTATTAAATAGGAAAATAGTGTGTCAATAATGCAAAATGGTAATAGTAAACACTCAATTTTCAGTTAAAGGCAATTCATCATTGAATTCAGTGATGTCATCCAGCTCAGTTCAGTTTAAATAGTATCTGTGCAATCAAGTCGACGATATCGCTGGATATTAAGTGCCCCCAACTAAGCAAGCCAGAGGCGACAGCGGCAAGGAATCAAAACTCCATCGGTGACAGAATGGAGAAAAAAACATTAACATTAACATGTAATGAACATGACGTAACTATTAACATACCTGTACAAACTGCACTCACAGGAATTACATCAATAGCAAATACAGTAACCAGAAATCTGACTAAAAACATTTTCCCACCTCACATTGCAATTTAGAAATTGTGGCCTAATGGTTAGAGAGTCGGACTTGTAACCCAAAGGTTGCAGGTTTGAGTCTCGGAATCAGCAGGGATTGTCGGTGGGGGGAGTGAATGTACAGTGCTCTATTCCACCTTCAATATCACGACTGAGGTGAGACCCTTGAGCAAGACACCGAACCCTCAACTGCTCCCCGGGTGCCGCAGCAAAAATGGCTGCCCACTGCTCCGATGTGTGTGTTTGTTCACTACTCACTGCTGTATGTGCACTTGGATGGGTTAAATGCAGAGCACAAATTCCGAGTAATTTCATGTTTCAATTTGATAACATGAAATTATTCCTATAAATGATTCATCATTGTATTATCATCTGTGTCCACAGGGTTGAAATGTGTGCAGAAGTTTGCAGGTACAGTGTGACTGACATCAATTACTTCAATACTCTTACAATACTTTGTTAATCTATATTATATACACGTTTGTTGTGAAGTTAACTGATAATGTCTGATCTCTCATCTAGTGGATGTGACTCTGGATCCTGATACAGCGTATCCATATCTCATCCTGTCTGATGATGGAAAACTAGTCAGGCGTGGAGACATTAAGCAGGACGTCCCAGAAAACCCAAAGAGATTTGATGTCATTTCTGTTCTGGCAAAGCAGGGATTCAGTTCAGGGAGATTTTACTATGAGGTGCAGGTAAAGGGAAAGACTGAGTGGATTTTAGGAGTGGCAAGACAATCCGTTAACAGGAAGGGTGCGTTCATACTGACTCCAGTGAATGGATACTGGGCTTTGACTCTGAGGAATGAGAATCAGTATATGGCTTGTGAAAGTCCAACTGTCTCTTTATCTCTGAGAGTAAAACCTGAGAAGGTGGGAGTGTTTGTGGATTATGAGGAGGGTCTGGTCACTTTTTATGATGTGGAGTCGGGCTGTAATATCTACTCTTTCACTGGGCAGACTTTCACTGAGAAACTCTATCCATATTTGAACCCAGGCCGTAATGACGAAGGTAGAAACTCAAACCCACTGATCATCACACCTGTTAACAAATAAATTGCCCTGAAATATGGAACATGAAATCTGGTAAGATTAACTATTCAAGGGCTAAGCATATTTGTAAATTATATGTTCCACAAACAAAATTTCATTGTCACAGCTACAGACAGGACAGTGAAACCCTAAATGGGATTTTGATTTCCACAAATGGAAGCTCATTACTATAAATACTGACAGTTTTTGATCTGGTGTAAAGATTTTAATTTTTTTTAATTAATTAATTTCTTTTTTTTGTCATTTCATACAGGGTTAAAATGGTACATTTCCTCAGTTTAAACATTTTATGTTTTGTATGTTCTATTGCAAATAAAATATAGGCTCATGAGATTAGCAAATAATCCCTGTGTCTGACATGAAGAAGCTTCTCCACTCGTTAAGCCCGGGATACACTACACGATTTTTGGCTGTCCCAGACGAAAGATTGCCATAGTGAAGCAATCGTGGCGATTTCTGTGATCGTGGCTCTTAATCGGTGGTCCTATGTCGTACAGTGAGAGAGGTTCAAAGACGGGCGTTTTCCCGGTCTTGCGACCAAAGATAGCCTACGATAGTTTTCTGACAGTGTCAGAAAGTCAGCATGATCAACGCATTTGTTTGCTGCAACGACCTGCGTCTACTCAGCAGCCAATGAAATTGCAACATGAAATGACGTATTGATCCACGCAACCAGCGGCGCTACAATTTCAATGCCATGGAGGCAAAAAAAAGTAGAAGGCATACTGGTATGTTGGGATACCCATAAAGAACAAATTCTTGTTGAGTTGTGGCAGCAGAGGGCATGTTTGTACGATGTGTCCTCTAGCTGCTATCATGACCGCACCAAAAAGGACATTGCATGGAAGGAGATAGCGGAGGAACTGCAACTGCCAAGCTCCCTGTGCAAAACTGGCATCCCAAGTTGTCCTCTTTTCCCGAGCCATGAGCGGGTCCATATTGCCCTCTTCCACCGGCGCCTCTTCTTGTTTCAGTGCACATGAAAAGCACAACTGCCAAAGCGCGATCCATCTTGATGTACCAGTATTTGTTTACCACTAGCGCATGCTGATGACGTTGCTCTAACGTGTGTCGCAGCCGTCGCAGCCTACGATTCAATAGGTGTCATCATCGTACAGTCTACATGCTTGTCTTACCCAAGTTTAAACGATCCATGTCGCAGAGTGTGATAAAGTAATGATCTTATAGGATTGCTAAAATCGTGCTGTGTATCACGGGCTTTAGAGAGGACTAATGAAGCAGCACTGAAGGTTTCAGAGGAGAATCTGTGAGTGAGGTGAGATTGGCCATTTCAGGCCTCCTTTAACACATAATGATGTTTTATTAACAAGGTTCGGGAGGAGCGCGTCAGATACTTAGCCTAATTAACGCAGGTGGAGCGCACTCAAGTTAATCAACACTCTCCACGACACCGAGGCTTAACCTCGCCTCTACCGGCGTCACTTCCAGTTTTTTCCCTGGCATCCTCTTATCTTTCGGCTGTGCCTACAATTCCTCCAATCGGAAAGTGGACCATATTTAAGCCTGAGGCAAACGCTGATTAATTCCGATGCACCGTCCTTGCGAAGGGTAAACAAACAGCAGATCTGTATGATCTAAGTAATTCGTCTCCCTGCAATCAGCCAAACCTCACTCCTAAATCCACTCCAGCAGGGCGGCCAATATTTCGAGCAAAGCATGCAAGGCTCCGAACTCGCCTCGCTCGACACCACCATCGCCTCGCACAAGACCCGGCTCTCCTTAAGCGCTGGGTCGCAGCGGCAGGCCTCCAACGAGCCTGGGCCACGCCCCAGATCTCACCGCAGCAAAACCTCACTCGCTTCCCGCTTGGGCTCATACTTTTACCGTCGTATGCAGCCGGGCCTCCAGCTCTTGTAGAAGACGCTAGCATGAGGCTGCCTCCGCTAGCGGCACAGGCTGTGTTGCAAATTAATTTTTAGGTAAAGTCGCTAAAAGGCAGGTTGTTTGTTGCTGAAAGTTGTTAAACGACGTAGTGACATAAAAGGATGTTGATGTCATTTTGTAACCATGTCGCAAACGGCGTAGAATACACAAAGAAATTACTCAGATTTTCTGAAATAATTTTCACTGGCATTTTTACCTGTATTTTAAATTACACATTTTACTCAGATAAACGGATGTTTATCATAAAGGAAACAATTATTATTGAACCAGTGCAACTAGCAACCTAATTCACATGTGACGTGTGTATTACTAGACACCTCTCTCCAAGTCTCTAGCCGACGTGCCGCTTTGGCTAGCTTTTCAATACTTACTTCTTTGTGTGGTTAAGAGGAAAATGCTTTTTAACATTTAAAAGTTAAACTTTTTAACTTTTTAAAAGATGCTAAAAGTTGGCAAATACTTTTTTTTTTAAATAGGTACATTTGTTGCTATGTGCTTTGGAAAACAAGTTGCTAGGGTAGTCTAAGAAATTGCTAAATCTAACAACAAATGGCTAAATTGGCAACACTGCAGTCTACTCGGGCATTTCAGCATTTCCCGTCAAAATGTCACAAACCACCCTTTCCCGTGGCCTATAGCTAAAGCAGCTGAAGCAAACGCGAGGCTGCCTCTGCTTGCAGCACAGGCCACCACACATCTCGGTCTTTTTCCTCCCGCTACTAATAACCCCTTTTTCCTTTTCAGTGGCCTCCAGCTCCCGTAGCAGACACTAGCGTGTGGCTGCCTCCGCTCGCAACACAGACCAACACATCTCTTTCTTTTCCTCCATTTTTCTCTTACACTTCTCTCAGTTTTCCACCTCAAGCCCCAGAGGCCTGAGAACCCCATATTAAACGTGAGGCTGCCTCCCCTGACAATTGCGGCCCCTGCTCCTCTCCCTCAGCTCTCTACTTCATTTAAAATCACAATATTCTATTTTTATAGCAACATCACTGCCCGTCCCACCAAATGCTGTTGCCTCGGAGCCACCTCCAGTGGTTCACAACATCCGAGCACAAATCCTGGCAGGTGCGGACATAGACCCCTCATCTAAGGCCATCACTAACGATTAATTGGGTAACAGAGTTATCTGTGGATTATTCTGTTGATTAATCGGATAATTAGAATTTATATTTATGGTAGGAAAAATAGGCCTAATCAAACAATAGCCTTTAAAATAATCTAAAATACATATATAATAGTCAAGTAAAGTCACCTTTATTTATATAGTGCTTTTAACAATACAGATTGTGTCAAAGCACTTTACAGTATTAAATAGGAAAATAGTGTGTCAATAATGCCAAATGACTATAGTAAACACTCAATTTTCAGTTAAAGGCAATTCATCATTGAATTCAGTGATGTCATCATTCAGCTCAGTTCAGTTTAAATAGTATCTGTGTGTAACAACATTCATATTTCGGGAAGAAGGAGGCGGGAACCGGCGAACATTAAAAACACTTTAATAATAAAATAAACGCAAAACAGCGTGACAGCCCCTCGCGGACGACTGTTGCGCACAAACAGAACCAAAACACAAAATAAAGTCCAGGCCTGGTCCTCTCTCGTCTTTCACTGTCGTAGCTCCTCCTTTTATCCTTCTGGAGCTCCTCCGTGGGACTCGCGACCGGTGAGTGGTGCAGGTGTTGTGCATTTACTCCACC
>NW_015627543.1:456977-466822 GCF_001515625.1 Sinocyclocheilus rhinocerous
GGGGAGCCGATCACGGCGGCCGCGGCGTACCTGGGGGTAAGGACAGACAGACGACGCGAGAGAAAAGGAGACGGAAGGATGAGGAGATCAGATATGAGAGAGGGAAGAGAGAAAAAGAAAAAGAAAAATTTCGGTCCGGTTCCCGGACACACTGCAGCTTGGTCCTCAACCGGCTGAGAGGCTCTCACTCACGGTGCCATGCGATGGTACTGGACATCTTTGGTGGACGGCCCACCGCTCCTCCACCTCCTGGCGGACGGCGATGGCTCCTCCTGTTGAGGGCAGCCGGCAGTGAGTCCCCCGTTCCCTGCTCCTCCCCAATCATGGCGGACGGCAGCCGGCTCCGGCCTCCTGGCGAACGGGGCCGACTCCTCCGCTCCCTATCGGACAGCAGCCACCCCTCCTCGACCCAGGAGTGCGGCAGCGAGCTCTCCGTCCCACCTCGTCTTCCATCGTTCCAGCACCACCGCCTCGGGCAGCCACCGGCGGTCTCTCCGCTTGTTCCTGCTGCCCGATCTCCTCAGCACCGTGACCCCCCTCAACAGCGCGGCTCTCTGACAGCGTGTCCCTCCTTCCTCCTGGGTTTCGGCACCAATGTAACAACGTTCGTATTTCAGGAAGAAGGAGGCGGGAACCGGCGAACATTTAAACACTTTAATAATAAAATAAACACAAAACAATGCGACAGCCTCTCGCAGACGACTGTCGCGCACGAACAGAACCAAAACACAAAATAAAGTCCAGACCTGGTCCTCTCTCGTCTTTCCCTGTCGGAGCTCCTCTGTGGGACTCGAGACCGGTGTGTGGTGAAGGTGTCGCTAATTATCAATTACTCCACCGACCTCGCTCCTTTCCCACGGCTCTCGGCCCCGCCCCCGCCCCCACTCGTCACACTGTGCAATCAAGTCGACGATATTGCTGGATATTACGTGTCCCCAACTAAGCAAGCCATAGGTGACAGCGGCAAGGAACCAAAACTCAGTCGGTGACAGAATGGAGAAAAAACCTTGGGAGACACCAGGCTCAGTCGGGGGGCCAGTTCTCCTCTGGCCAGAAGAAACCAGCAGTTCAATTCCAGGCTGCAGCAACGTCACATTGTGCAGAGGACTCATCTGGTTCGGGTGGTCTTGTCCCGGTGGCCGTCTAGGAGACAAGGTCTTTGTCCTGGTCTCAGCTGACATTCAGGGCTGTAGAGGTCCTCTCTAAGTGCTGATCCACCATCTGATCTGGATACAGACTGGATCTGGTGGCTACGGTGACCTCGGAATAAGAAAGAAACAGACTAATATTAGCGTAGATGCCATTCTTCTAACGAGCAGTTTTATTTACAGTGATCCAAACATCCAAACAATAAACGAAGACTAGAGACACAGACTTGACGAGGCATGAACAGACTTGACGTGAACAGACTTGACTTGACATGAACAGACTTGACTTGACTAGGCATGAACAGACTTGGCCCAAGCTCCGTGTCCGACTCAGGCGTGGCGGACGTCTTGGCCGGGGACTCAGGCGTGGCGGACGTCTTGGCCCGGGGACTCAGGCGTGGCGGACGTCTTGGCCCGGGGACTCAGGCGTGGCGGACGTCTTGGCCCGGGGACTCAGGCGTGGCGGACGTCTTGACCCGGGGACTCAGGCGTGGCGGACGTCTTGACCCGGGGACTCAGGCGTGGCGGACGTCTTGACCCGGGGACTCAGGCGTGGCGGTATTCCATAAAGACATTCCACTCCCCAACATATACAATGTGAACTCTCTTTGTGCAACAATTGAGAAAGACACTGTTAACACTGAAACATTATAGTATTAACACAGTACAAGAATATAAAAAGAAGAAAATAAACAATAAGAGTGAAATACCTGTGGATTAACATGAATAAAGTTCATATCTCTCTTTCTTGGGCATTCCATAAAGACATTCCTCTCCCCAGCATATACAATGCGAACTCACTTTGTGCAACAATTGAGAAAGACACTGTTAACACTGAAACATTATAGTATTAACACAGTACAAGAATATAAAAAGAAGAAAATAAACAATAAGAGTGAAATACCTGTGGATTAACATGAATAAAGTTCATATCTCTCTTTCTTGAGCATTCCATAAAGGCATTCCTGTATGATATACTATTTGTTAGCTAATTAATGACTCAAAACGGCCCACACGATATAACTTCACATTCTTAATCCACTCGCGCATTAAACTTATAACAGAACACTGCATATAGTCTCAGTACCATTTACAATATAATATTTAGTCGATTTATACACTTTGCAAACTTAATTCACTTATAAAATGAAGAGCTCTGACAAACGCTTACCTCTCCCCAGCATATACAATGCGAACTGAAGAGAAGCGCGCACTCACTTGAAAATGGCGTCAATAGAGCGCCATGAGAATTTTTCAAAATAAAAGTCTCTAAACAGGAACAGCAGAATCACAAATATTGCTCAAAGAAAAACAGAAATAAATCAATAATACAATAACAAATAAATCCGTAATACAATAGAAAGGATTTTAGTGAAAAAGCAATATTTTACATTCAAACTGTATTCACTATAACTCGTTACACTGGCATGGTGTTAGCAGGTCCTGGAGTAGCAGGCGTGACGTGAGCAGGCTGTGGCGTAGCAGACATGACGTGTGCAGGCTGTGGCTTGGCAGGCGTGACGTGAGCAGACCCTGGAGTAGCAGGCGTGACGTGAACAACTCCAGACATGACGGTCGGGATATGAAGAGGCTCATAATCCTCTATAGGCCTGTCACCTTGACGAAGGCAGAGGAGGCGTGAAACTGCTGGGTTCATTTTAATGGTCGTGTATTCTGTAACGAATCAGTCCACTGAAGTCGAGCGTAGTGAAGGACCCAAGTGCAGTTTTATTTACAGTGATCCAAACATCCAAACAATAAACGAAGACTAGAGACACAGACTTGACTTGACTTGACGAGGCATGAACAGACTTGACAGATTCGAGATCGGTCTGTAATTAACTAGTTCTTTGGGGTCAAGTTGTGGTTTTTTAATTTGGCTAAACAACATTAATTCAAATGTCCACTTAATCTTTAATATTTGGACATTTCTTTACGACAGAAATGCTACAGCAATCGTAAATCCTTGAATGTGGACATCAAAAGTTGCCATTTTTCTGAATTTTCATTACATTCAGCCATTTCACTGAGATAATCTGTTCAGCTTTCCCCCATAGGCGGTGAGAATTAAACAAGGGTTCATGATCAGCCCTTTCGATGCCCCGCCTTCTCAGTTTTGCATTAGCCCATTGGAGTGGCTACTAGGAAAATTCTGGGGTAAGAAACACCTTCTGTCAGCTCCGCATAACTCTCCGTTTTCAAGCATAATCACCTCGATTGCTCTTGATAAATTCTCTCTCTCAATAGGAGGACATTGATCATGCAATCAATATGAAAGAAAAAAAAAATCATGGGTCTTAGCACTTGGCTGGCAAAAGTCGACATCATCTCAGCTTTCAAAGCTATGCCTATCCATGAACTCGTGAGGCGGACATGTTTAAAAAAAAGAAATGTGCGGGTTTACGGCACGTGAGCTCGAGCAACTATGGAAACTGATGCTAAAATGCAATCACCCGCAGATGAGCATATTACAAGCAGGTTCACGACTTCTTTCACCCTTAACGTTAGTACTGTTCGCCTTCCCCTCGACGTATCGGCTCAAATGCATAAGCAATTGCACTTATTATGGGCTCAACAGTCCTTTCAAGTTCGCCTTGCTCCATTTCAAAACAAGTGTGTGTTCAAAAGGTAAAGAAATGCTTATATTACTTCACTAGCCTACGGAGCAAACCAACCCCCGTGATGTCGCACGCTGTGATATTGCAAGATGGTGCTCTTCAGTGGTGTGAAGTAACGAATTACAAATACTCACGTTACAGTAATTAAGTAGTTTTTATCAGTAATTGTACTTTTTTGAGTAGTTTAAAAATTGTGTACTTTTACTTTTACTTGAGTACATTTTAAGTGATGTATCGGTACTTTCTTGTATTAAAGTTAATCTTGTTCGCATTCTGTATTGTTCATGTCTGATACCACACGCCAGCGTCACGTGTTCATGAGGATTAGGCTAATCATCCCATATAGAAAACATCACAAGTAAAATTAATCATGTTTATAAAGATAAACATGGGTTTGTTATGGCCGACTTACAATTTACATTTCAGAGATCATTACAAATACATTTTTAAATGCTAAAACTGAATAAATTTAAATGAACAAACTTGCCGTCACATTTGCAACCATGTGAAAACAGGGGGTGCTGCAGCCCCCTCAGCACCCCTAAGTTACTTCCGCGTCCCTGTTCCTTATTATTATTTTTCAATTAGCGAGTTGTTGCAGCGCTAGATTTTGGTACCGTCTTTCAGTGTTAGGACAGACCAGGTTTGATGTTAGTTCCTAGACCAAGATAATAATCAGAATGCTCTGTGCCTGAATGTAATGCATAATAAATAATTAACACAATCAGGGTTTTCCTGTCTTGAGTTAACGTTACGTGACTGCACTTGCGAATTTAAAGATTTCTAATAACTTGACTTTGATTTGAGAACTCTAAATTAAATATCGCTTGACTCGATATGACTTTATAAGAATTATAATTAAACAAAACAAAAAAATTTTTTTTAACTTTGCGACAATAGCTTATACAAAATGCAAGCCACAGAGGCCTCTGGTCAGATCTATGCGGCTGCATGACGCTGTGCAAACACAGAACAATATATAGGGGTAACGTAGAGAGAATCTACAAACAAATTTTGGGGTATGCACAATTTGCAACCCGAGCTTGACCTCGAACTTCGTTAACCACATGTATGGGTATGCATCTGTTTCTTATGGATTATTTGACTAATATCTAGAGATTATTAAGATATTTTGTATGTGTAGCTTGTGTTTTATAAACCTTGTTAATAATCATTAATAGCACGTTTTGTAGTTTCAATAATGTGACCAATGTCAAATTTAACGTTTCGTTTAGAAACTTAGTGCTTTAAACCTTTCACACATATTTAGTTTCTGTCATCATTTACTCTTCCTCATGTTATTCCTAACCTTCATGATTTCCTTTCTTCCATGAAACAAAGAAAAGAAAAAGAAAATGCTTTTGTCCACTGTAATGAAAGGCAGTGGAAAACAAATCAAGCTCTATTTTGATCACCATTGACTTTTATTATATACAGTATGGACAAACATTCCTCACAATTCGAGGACACTTAATTTCCAGAGATATCGTCGACTTGACTGCACAGACACTTTAAACTGAACCGAGCTGGACCTTGCAACCACTCGCATATACGATTAAATCTTACTCTGGGCGACTAAATAATGTCTAACATTAGCCATTGGCTAATAAATTCTTAGATTTTACATGCCAGTATGTGTGTGAGAGGCGTTCAACACAGATTTTCACTCGATAAACACGCTGACTGAGCACTTGAGAGTTAAGAAGCCGTTCCATTTTACGAAGATAAGCTGATTGGGTGGAATAATATGTGTGTGTGTGTACTTAACCATATTTTGGGGACAAATTTGTACCCAAAAGTGAGCAAAACCTGACAAAATCGGCAAAAACCTCAATTTGTGGATATCCTCATTTGTAAAACTGGAAGTGATGTGAAATACATGAAGACTGAATTTTTTTAATTTTTGTATAGGCTTTATGGACAGATAAGTTGAGAGTGACTCGTGAAGGACCAGCACCACATCCTCTTATACCACTCTTTCAAGAATTTGTCTTCCAGAATCTGCCAGTAAGTTTTGGGAGTTCATTTTTAGTCCATCTCTTATCCTGAAAAGTCTGTCTTGCAGAGATTGAGGACAAATGAACTCCCAAAATGTACTGGCAGATTCTGGAAGATAAATTCTTCAAACAGTGGTACAAGAGGATGTGGTGCTGGTCCTTCAAGAGTTACTCTCAACTTATCTGTCCATAAAGCCTATAAAAAAAACAATCTTCGTGTATTTCACAACACTTCCGCTTGTTATTCTTAACTCAGGGTCATTTTTTAAGTCTCTGAGAATCTGACACATTGCACTTCTGGAGACTCCAGGAAGGTTGCAGTTCTGGAAAATGATGGTGCTGGAGACTAAATGGTTCCTGGTGATTTCACACCTAATTCTTCACCTTAATTCCTAATTATTTTCCAGTTAACATGCATCTTTTCTTCTCCACATGTTTTTGACATTTAGCCGTCCAACCGTCATGCCTTAACTTTGAAAATTCTAGTATTGCATCCTTCTCATAGGCATTTAATCATTTTTGACTTTTCAGTCTGAGTTGAATCTCTTTTTTGGCTCATTTTATCTGTAAAAGAAAAATTGCCTAATAATTCTGCACACCTGAATATAAAGAGATTTTCACTTCCAGCTTTCATGGACAATTATGTATCACTTATAAATGATTAAACAAAATTAATAGTAGTTACTGGTAAAATGTGCTTGGAAAAATATGATCAGAATATCAATTTAAAAATTACTAGGATGTGAATAAAACTATAAATAAACTATTTTTTATTATTCTATTTAATTTATAAAGTTGTTAATTCCTTAATTGTGTATTTATTATATGAATGATTAATAGAACTCTGCATTTGTATAAATAAAGCTGTTCTATTATTTTCTGAAACCTGGACTTTTTGTTTTGCCCTTGTTGTGAGGATTTGTGTAAAGTTTATATAACTTAATGTTGAGTTTTATTATTTTTGTGAGTTGCACTCTATTCATAGATTGGATTCTTTTATTACAGTTTTTCACTTCTTAAACGTGAAAAGTTCATACAAATTGTATTTGACTGTTCTGATTTACAGCAGTGAATAAATGCTATTAATTGATAAGGTATCTCTGTTTATTGCTGATTTTAAAGCTTACTGAACTTTAAATGATTCAGATATCTACAGTTCTACATATAAATACACAATATAAGATTGGCCCCTCTGTATTAGTTGTGGCCCCTCTTGTGCCCCCCAGTTGAAAAAATCCTAGAATCGCCCCTGTATATATGTATTATTAGAGAGGGGAAATCAGTTTACTAAATAATGTAAATTTGCTATTTTTCAAAAGCCTTTATGTATTTGATTGTTTTATCGTTATAAGAGACCCATAAAGATTTCCCTTTAAAACATATTCAGTGTGTGCAGTTTCTAAAAAGGGACTAGCCAAAACGAAACAAATACTCTACAGGTTTCTTACAGTTTACACACTCAGCAGGATTGAATTAGAAACGGTTTCATATTCATGATTATGGGCAGAGCTAGAGTATGACATTACTGCAGGTGAGTGAAAAGGTGTGTTTGACTTAATGCAGCGCTGCGCAGACTGATTGGTAGCTGACTTGATGCAGTGCATGCCAGTTAGAAATTTTGTTTGACTTGACACAGCGCCCAAATCACACCTTAAACCCATGTGATCTTCCTGAGTCCACACTTTCGTGACGTAATGCCGCTTTGACTGTCGGATAAAAGTCTGCTGCGGAGCTCACCTCAGTGCGGGCACAGCAGCAGTGCGCATCAAGAGCGCATAGCGGCCACAAAGGTGGCGCTCATGAGCACAAGTCTACAAGAGTGCAAGAACACATGAAGTGTGCCATTTGGTACAGGGCCTCAGCCGACGAAGCTTCTCCAGAGCGGCTACAGGAGCTCTGATGACGACATGGCTGTTTCACGCTTATTCTGACACCTTCAGTTCCACTAATGCTCACAAATCTGGGTTTTTATAACAGTAAAGCTCTTTTCTTGTAGTCTCAATGTTATATTGAGTCATGTTTATCAAATAACACTGATAAAAGTAGCTATATATTGACCCATTAATATTTATATTTATTCTTGTACATTAATTTTGTGGTGTATTAAACAGTTCATGAAAAGTGTTTCTGTTGCTTCATGAAAATATCTCTGAAACGTCTGTGTATTTGACAAATATTATTGCATTTAATTCACTTCAGAAAGTGTCCGACTTCACATCTCCGCTTTCAATTCCGCCCCCGACTGTAAACAGAAACTCTTGCGGATCGGTCTGCACAGTGAAAGTGAAACTTAACAGATTAACAGGAAGCTTCGTCAAACAAGAAAATTTCTATTCAGAAACTCGAAAATTAACTATCAGATCTGATATTCACTCACAGGTAAGTGATGGAAATGAAAAAAATTGTTCGGTAGTTTATAGCATAAAGCAGTATCAGAGTGTTAGTAAAAGTATGTCCGCCAATTGAGTGACTGTAAATCAAAGTTTCAAGTGTGCTGTCAGTTTAGAGACAGCAGAAACAGGAAGTACTTGAACTTCCGACAGAGTGAAGTGAAAATCATAACTCTGTTAAACAAAAATGACATCTGGTGTATGCATGTGTTTGTTTAGTGGGGTATATGTTTGAAATATTACACTTCCTTTTTTCTGTCTTGTCTTTCATATATAAAATGCGTTTTTGTGATAGGCCTATTATTAAATTATTGTTTTAAAACTTGTTGTAAAAATGTATTTAGTGTCTTTATTTACTTTCTTCTACTACCACCCAATAATATCCCATTGCAGTGCCACAGGGTCATCAGAAACACCAGACCAGCAGTCTCAGACAGGAAGTTAGGGGCGGAGCTTAGGCTCAGTGAGACTGACATTCATCAACTCTGTCTTAAATTCAAGTCAGAAACCAGTGCCACATATTTCTCTATGGCTGCTTTGACTCTGATATTAACAGTAGTTCATCATTTACATTGTTAGAAAAGTTTTTAGTTAGTTAATAATTTTTTAAAACATAACATCCATATACAAACTCGACTCGGATCACATCATTAACATTATCAAAATTGCTCTGTTCAGCAATGTAGTTGATATATTGTCATTACCTACTCTTTTTCAGTCATGGCATCCTCCAGCGGTCCACTAAATGAGGAGCTCCAGTGCTCCATCTGTCTGGATGTGTTCACTGATCCAGTCAGCACTCCATGTGGACACAACTTCTGCAGAACCTGCCTGAACAAGTGCTGGACAAACACACAGACCTGCTTCTGTCCATTCTGTAAAAGAAAGTTCAGAAAAATACCTGATCTCAAGATTAATACAACACTCAGAGAGGTTGTGCAGCACTTTAAGGAGAAGCTCAATCGAGGAAGATCTGAGGTGTTGTGTGACATCTGTGATGGAAGAAAGCAGAAAGCTGTGAAGTCCTGCCTGACGTGTCAAAGCTCTTACTGTGAGACTCACCTGGAGCCTCATCACAGAGTCCCACGTCTAAAGAAACACAAACTGATCAACGCTGTGGAAAATCTGGAGGATTATATATGCCAGAAACACGAGAGACCTCTGGAGCTGTTCTGCAGAGATGATCAGACGAGTGTGTGTCTGTCCTGCACTGAAGGAGACCACAGGACTCACAACACTGTTCCTATAGAGGAGGAGAGTCAGCAGAAGAAGGCAAGAGATGCAAACAAAACAATATAAACACCCCATGAAAAACAGTTTATTTTCTCTGTGTTGACATGTTGAAGAAATTGTTCCTGTTTTATGGGAAGGGTCGGTCACACTACACTTTTCATTTCATTGATCAAATCATAAAAATTCAAAATAAATGATTTAAACACTTGAACACTAAAAATAGAAAATAAATTATTTGTTTACCTGCATGTCAATGTGACTATTAAGAGTCATTGAACTGTAAACATGTGAATGTATTGTTAAATTATTGAAATATTACTTCCTCAGAGATATTTCAAGTAAATATTTCATGTCAAAGGGGTTTGGATGACAAAAAACTTTGGGAATCCCTGCATTACATAAACAAACATGAATAAACATAAAAACAACAATTGACATCACAAGCCCAAAGTCTTCCAG
>NW_015627543.1:468706-484507 GCF_001515625.1 Sinocyclocheilus rhinocerous
CGTCTAAAGAAACACACACTGATCAACGCTGTGGAAAATCTGGAGGATTATATATGCCAGAAACACGAGAGACCTCTGGAGCTGTTCTGCAGAGATGATCAGACGAGTGTGTGTCTGTCCTGCACTGAAGGAGACCACAGGACTCACAACACTGTTCCTATAGAGGAGGAGAGTCAGGAGAAGAAGGCAAGAGATGCAAACAAAACAATATAAACACCCCATGAAAAACAGTTTATTTTCTCTGTGTTGACATGTTGAAGAAATTGTTCCTGTTTTATGGGAAGGGTCGGTCACACTACACTTTTCATTTCATTGATCAAATCATAAAAATTCAAAATAAATGATTTAAACACTTGAACACTAAAAATAGAAAAAAATTTTATTTGTTTACCTGCATGTCACTATTTAGAGACATTGAACTGCAAACGTGAATGTGTTGTTAAATTATTGAAATATTACCTTCCTCTGAGATATTTCAAGTAAATATTTCATGTCAAAGGGGTTTGGATGACAAAAAACTTTGGGAATCCCTGCATTACATAAACAAACATGAATAAACATAAAAACAACAATTGACATCACAAGCCCAAAGTCTTCCAGTTTTGAAATATTTTTGTCCAGATTTCCGGAATCAGTAGTTACTGAATATGATGAAGCTATATCTGGTAATTTGCGTAATTATTTGTTTAATACATGGTCTAATTGCTTGAGAGGTGGTTTTTCACCCAAATTCAGAGGCATGGATCACAAAATTATTTACATGACATTTACATGGCCATTCGGTATTGTAAATATAATCAAAGATAAATGGTATGACAGCAGGAATTTTAGAGAGAAAATTTTATGAGAAAAAAAGAAGAATTAGGGGGACCAATAAATTATGAATGATTTACTGCTATTGTGTTGATATGTAATCATGTAATTCAGTGAAAAGTAACTGTAATCTGATCATGAGACTTATAAAATGTAAAATACTGAAGAATAGAAGAATGTGATGATTTCGCCACATTCTTCACAGACAAAACTAGAACAATCAGTAGTCAATTCTCAGCCCCACACACACACAGGACCTCAAACCAACCACATCCACGCCTGATTGTTCTGTTGTCTGTTTGCCTCTTTAAGAAGAATTGCTTTATGTATTGCCAAATTGTAAGTCGCTTTGGATAAAAGAGTCAGCAAAATGACTAAATGTAAATGTAAATACTCAATGAGTATTTCATTTTTTGAAATCTGAACATGTAATCCAGATTACATGTAATTAGTTACTACCCAGCTCTGGTTATGTGTTGAATTTAAGTTTTTAAAAAGACACTGCAGAGCGTGACGTCATAACACAACTGTTGCAGCTTCTGAAGAAATGTTACATGCTCAAAGTCTAGTGTGACCGCAGCTTTACCCTAAAAACTGTCAGAAGATGGAAAGTTAAATTCAGAGATAAATGTGTTTTTCTCTGTCTGTAGAATCATCTGGTTCAGACACAGACAGACGTGCAGCAGATGATCCAGAACAGAATGAAGAAGATTCATGAGATCCAGCACTCAGCAGAGAAGAGAAAGGTGAATGGAGATAAAAAAAATAATTATACATCATAACATTTTAGTCTGAATAATAAAGGTGCTGAATTAAATGGATAAAAAATGCACGTTTCAAGTGACATGAGGACAGTAGATGAGAGAAATTTTATTTTTAGTTTAGTTTATTTGTGTACAGGACCATGCACATTAATAAACAAGATTGTACATGTGCCAGAATTAGAACATTTGTTAATTGATCTCATTGATCAGAGGAACACCAATAAAGAGAAATCAGCCAGTGTTGAGCTCTTCATTGATCTGATCCGCTCTATTGAGAGACGTCAGTCCAAGCTGCTAAAGATGATGGAGGAACAGCAGAAAGCAGCAGAGAAACAGGCTGAAGATCTCATTAAAGAGCTGCAGCAGGAAATCACTGATCTGAAGAAGAGAAACACTGAGCTGGAGCAGCTCTCACACACTGACGATCATCTCCATGTCATACAGGTCTGTCAACATCTGCCTCATCACAATAATATATGACAATATTATTTGTCACATGCTCTGTTGACCGATGAGCTGCTGTCTTTAGAAACTGTACAAAAGAGAATAAACCTGTAATAAAATCAGATTATAAAAGTTAATTATCTGTGTTGGAGAGCTGCTGCATAAAACATTTAATTAGAGTAAAAAAATGAACAGTTTTCTCTCTCCTGCTGTAGATTTTCTCTTCCTGTGCAGTCGTCCACACACCAAGAACTGGACTGAGATCTGCATTGACTCTCATATGGACGTGCTCCCTCTGCATAGTGCTTTGATTCGACTGAAGAAAACTCTAGATGGGATTCTAAATGAAAAACTCCGTCAAATTGGTATGTAAATATCAAATACAGTGAACAGATTTCTTATGTGAAGTTCTATCCAAACGTAAGCTCTTGTCAAAAGCAGTTAAATCAGCATTATTTATGAATACCAGAAAGCAACATGTAATGACCATGATGTAACTATCATCATACCTGTACAAACTCCACTATCAGGAATTGCATTAGTAACACAAACAATAACCAAAAATCTGACTAAAAACATTTTTCCACCTCACATTGCAATTTAGAAACTTTACAGCTCAAATAACACATATTTATACTGAATTGTTAATATTAATAATTAATGCTTTAATATGTAATGAATATTAGAGCTGAAATAAAACATTTCTTAAAAAAATATCTCTAAAATTGTATTTATTTACTGGAAACACATTTACTGTAAGCACAAATTCTGCTTTACAAACTGATGGACGGTCCACATTTACATGATGCTGAGGCTGCCAATAGAGATAAACTCACTGTTAACATGAAATTATTCCTATAAATGACTCATCACTGTTTATTGTCATCTGTATCCACAGGGTTGAAGTGTGTGCAGAAGTTTGCAGGTACAGTGTGACTGACACCAATTACTCCGATACACTTATAATACTTAATCTGTATTATATGCACATGAAAATGTTTGTTGTGAAGCTGACTGATGTCTAATCTCTCATCTAGTGGATGTGACTCTGGATCCTGATACGGCGCATCGATATCTCATCCTGTCTGATGATGGAAAACAAGTCAGGCATGGAGACAATAAGCATTACCTCTCAAACAACCCACAGAGATTTGATGTCTGTTCTTGTGTTCTGGCAAAGCAGGGATTCCGTTCAGGCAGATTTTACTATGAGGTGCAGGTGAAGGGAAAGACTGATTGGGAATTAGGAGTGGCCAGAGAATCCATTAACAGGAAGGTGATGAACACACTGACTCCAGAGAATGGATTCTGGACTTTGATTAAGAGGAATGAGAATCAATATACAGCTTGTGAAAGTCAAGCTGTCTCTTTATCTCTGAGAGTGAAACCTGAGAAAGTGGGAGTGTTTGTGGATTATGAGGAGGGTCTGGTCTCTTTTTATGATGTGGGCTCCAGCTCTCATATCTACTCTTTCACTGATCAGACTTTCACTGACAAACTCTATCCATATTTTAGTCCAGGCCGCGATGATGAAGGTAAAAACACAAACCCACTGATCATCTCACCTGTTAACAAATAATTTGCCCTGAAATATGAGACATGTTATCTGGATAGATTAACTATGTAAAGGCTGTTTTTTAAATGAGTAAAATATGTAAATAAAAACAAACAAATACACATTAATATCCATATTAATAACAATAATAAAAAATAAATATTTGTAAATTACAGAAAAAAGTAAGATGTCACAGCTAAAGACTGGACCATGAAAACCATAAATGTGATTTTCATTTCCCCAAAGGGAAGCTCATTTGAATAAATATGGACATTTTTCGACCTGGTGTGCAAAATACAATTTTTTTGTTTATTTTTAATTTTGTCATAATATTGAATACAAATAACTTCATATAACCACAATTCTGAGAAAGTTGGGATTCTGTGTAAAATGTAAATAAAAACATAATAGAATGTTTGCAAATCTCATAAACCTATATTTTATTCGCACTAGAACATAGAAAACATATCAAATGTTTAAACTGAATAAATGGTAAAATGGTACATTTCCTGTTTAAACATTTGATATGTTTTCTATGTTCCAATTGTTTTTTATTTATTTATTTATTTAATTAATTTATTGGAATTGTGTCTGTGTGTGTGTGTGCGTGCTACTGGGGGGCGGTATCACATTTTTTGAGGGCGTAAACGATTGTACATTGCGTGGTTTTTCGCACATACACACAATAATAATATCAAACGATAGACCTCCTCGTTCTGAACAACTTTGCCTCTAGAACCACTGCTGTCAATCAAACTGTTATTTAAACGATTGAGTAGATGTGAAAAACCTACTTTTGCGAACTTGTCCTAGGTTTTTCGCTCAATCTGAAAAAAACACTGCAGTGCAATTTTCTGGATTCTCTAGGTCAATAATTATCCCAAAAATTCTGAAATTTACCCTTTGAGAAGCTATAACTGGGTCGTTTAGAAAAGGGCCCTGTCCAAATATACCCAAAAGCCTATAAAGCCTAAACGAAAACTCAAAACTTCACGAAACCCAGTGAGCATATGCGACGGGTGATTCTAAACAAGCATGCAAAGTTTCAAGGAGATCGGACCACAGCTGGCACTATAGCAGTTAACTCTTTCCCCGCCATTGATGAGATATCTCGTCAATTAAGAGAAAACTCTTCCCCGCCAAAGACGAGTTTTTACGGCAATCCATGTTCTAGGTGTATTATGGTAAGGAAAGCCCTAGCGCATGTCCTGAATGAGTTACGGGACTTCCGGGTCTTCCAGGTGCAAAAACAAGACGATCAGTATAAACGGATGGATCAGAGAAAATGTAGATCATATATGTAGATCATAAATGAAGAGGTATACAGCTGAACAGGCACTGGAGGTTTTGATGGACTCTGACTCTGACACTCATGTTTTGATAATTTTGAAACTAATCGGGACGAAATAGTCAGTGAGGTGGATGACTTTACAGACACAGAAACATCTCTAGTTGTGTCGTGGATAGACCAATAACCCGTCAATCTGAATGTATATCTGCATTCAAGTGGTGATAAAACATGAAGTCTATGAAGATAGAATAAAATAGATTTTTTTTTAAGCAGAGGCTTGGTTGTTTATTTTGCTATATAATATGTTCATATATTCATAGCAGAAAATATTCTGAGGGCCGTCAAATTTAGGAAAAAATCATCAAAAATACTAGTGGTGGCTGGCAACTTTTTTTTTAAAAACTCTGTCGGGAAAGAGTAAAAAAGGTTTCAAAAACACTGTATGTTTATGGTAAATTACCTAAAATTGCAGAAAACTTTCATACATTCGCGCATACACCAGATCTTCCCATCGTGAGATAGATCTCCTCATTCTGAACAACTTTGCCTCTAGGACCACTGCTGTCAATCAAACTGTTCTTTATAATATTTGAGATTATTTAAAAACCTACTTTTGTGAACTAGTCCTAGGTTTTAAACTCAAAATCAATAAAATCACTGCAGTAGAATTCTTTAGTCTCTCTAGGTTTATATTTATCAAAAGAATGTTGAACATTTGCATTTGGACAGCTATAACAGGGTCATTTTAAAATATAGCCTTGATACAGTGTACCCAAAACCCTATTTAAAAAAAAAAGCCACACCACCTCAGCCTACACCAGGCCCCGACACCCCCCCCACTCGCTGTCCAGGAGCATGAAGTGAGGCGGGTGCTCAGAACAGTGAACACACGGAAAGCTGCAGGCCCTGATGGCATTCCAGGGAAGGTGCTCGAGGATGTGCTGACCAGCTCTCAGGAGCCCTCGCCAACCTCTTCAACCTCTCCTTGACACAAGCCTCAATCCCATCCTGCCTGAAATCTTCCACAATCATCCCCATACCAAAGAAATCAGCCACGGATAGCCTCAGTGACTGTCGCCCCATCGCCTTCACGCCAGTCATCATGAAGTGCTTCGAGACACTGGTCCTACACCACCTGAAGACCTGCCTCCCTTCCACCTTCGACGCATATCAGTTTGCCTACAGAACTAGCAGATCGAATGAGGATGCAATAGCCATAGCTCTACCATAATGCGCTGAGCCATCTGGAACATCAGGAGAGCTATGTGAGGACGCTTTTTATCGACCACAGCTCAGCCTTCAATACCATCATACCGGATATCCTCTTTAGCAAACTCACAGATCTGGGCTTCCCCTCACTCACTTGCACTTGGATCAGAAACTTCCTGACTGACCGCCCCCAGACTGTTAAACTCGGTCCCCATCTCTCCTCCACCCCCATGCTCAGCACTGGCTCCCCTCAGGGGTGCGTGCTGAGCCCAATTCTGTACTCTCTCTAAACGCATGACTGCCGCCCAGCCCATCACCATAACACCATCATCAAATTTGCTGATGATACTACAGTGGTGGGCCTAATCTCAAAGGGGGATGAGGCTGCCTATAGAGATGAGATCCTGATATTGTCAGAGTGGTGTTCAGCTGACACCTGACACTCAACACCACCAAAACAAAGGAAATCATCCTTGACTTTAGAAGGCACAGGGCAGACCCCGCTCCCCTCTACTTCAATGGAGACGGTTGAGACTGCGTAGAGAGACTGTGTAGAGAGGGTTCAGACATTCAAATTCCTTGGCACCATCATCTCAGCAGATCTCACATGGTCTGCCAAGACCACAGCAGTCATCAAAAAGGCACAGCAGCGCCTTTACTTCCTGAGAATGTTGCAGAAGAACAACTTGAAGGAGAAGCTGCTGGAGACCTTCTATCATTCTGCAGTGGAGAGCCTGCTGACATACTGTATCACAGTATGGTATGGCAGCTGTACTGAGGCAGAGAGAAAGGGAATACAGTGGGAATACAGTGGATCGTCAACACACAGACAGACAGACCCAAGGACAGCTTCTTCCCCAAAGCTATAATCACACTGAACACAAGGACCACTGCTGTCAATCAAACTGTTCTTTATAATATTTGAGATTATTTAAAAACCTACTTTTGTGAACTAGTCCTAGGTTTTAAACTCAAAATCAATAAAATCACTGCAGTACAATTCTTTAGTCTCTCTAGGTTTATATTTATCAAAAGAATGTTGAACATTTGCATTTGGACAGCTATAACAGGGTCATTTTAAAATATAGCCTTGATACAGTGTACCCAAAACCCTATTTAAAAAAAAAAGCCACACCACCTCAGCCTACACCAGGCCCCGACACCCCCCCCACTCGCTGTCCAGGAGCATGAAGTGAGGCGGGTGCTCAGAACAGTGAACACACGAAAAGCTCCAGGCCCTGACAGCATTCCAGGGAAAGTGCTTAAGGGATGTGCTGACCAGCTCTCAGGAGTCCCCGCCAAACTCTTCAACTTCTCCCTGACACAAGCCTCAATCCCATCCTGCCTGAAATCTTTCACAATCATCCCCATACCAAAGAAATCAGCCACGGATAGCCTCAATGACTATCGCCCCATCGCCCTCACCATGAAGTGCTTCGAGAGGCTGGTCCTACACCACCTGAAGACCTGCCTTCCTTCCACCTTTGATGCACATCAGTTTGCCTACAGAGCTAACAGATTGACTGAGGATGCAATAGCCATAGCTCTCCATAATGCGCTGAGCCATCTGGAACTTCAGGAGAGCTACGCGAGGATGCTTTTTATTGACTACAGCTCAGCCTTCAATACCATCATACCCGGACATCCTCTTCAGCAAACTCACAGATCTGGGCCTCCCCTCACTCACCTGCACTAGGATCAGAAACTTTCTGACTGACCGCCCCCAGACTGTCAGACTGTTAAACTCGGTCCCCATCTCTCTTCCACCCGCTCAGCACTGGCTCCCCTCAGGCAGGGCCGTTTCTAGCCAATTTGACGCCCTGGGCACACACACACACATTTTTTTAGTGCAATGTTTTTTTATTTCCCTATTCCTTCAGTGCAATGTTTTCTACATTAATACTAATGTAAATGTAATACTTCTACTCAGAACAAGAAGTGTACCTCATATCAGTGCAATATTTATTTTAACACAAGTAATTATTCACAAGCTATTATTTTTCATTTATTTAGCTGCAATTGTGTAAACTGTGATAATTAGATTTTTGACACTGCTGTCATCAAAGAAGGGACTAAACAAAACAAAACAAAAACTAATTTTTCTGATACTCGTTTTTTACACTGTTACACACTCAGCAGAAATGAATTAGAAACGGTTTCATATTCACGATTATGGGCAGAGCTACAGTATGACATCACTGCAGGTGAGTCAAAGACTTAAGTGAAAGTGAAACTTAACAGATGATCTGAGAGCTTTGTCAAACAACAACACTTCTATTAAGAAACTCGAAAATTAACAATCATATCTGTTGTTCACTTACAGGTAAGTGATGGAAATGTAAAGAGCTCGTTCAGTAGTTCAACAGCATGAAGCAGTATCATAATGTTAGTAAAAGTAGGGTAGAGTGGGGGGAAATGCCCCCCTTAAGGACAGTGTATTTTTTTCTGTGAAACAAAAGTTACATGTGTTCAGAAAAGTTATAATTTTAGTGACAATGACATAAATTATAAACCAAGTATGAAAAATGTCCAGAGTTTTCATGTTATTAGATTTTTAACAAAAATTAAATTTGAACCACGGGGGCGTTTTGCCCCACAGGTGGGGTAAAATGCCCCCCAGTCTTACAAAGCAATTTGCCTCATACATTTACAGCAAAATCAGAGTGAAGGCAGTTTTAGGTTCAAATTAAAAAGATTATAATCAATAGTTGTGAATTACAAAATTATAATAGCCTATTTGAAAAATTTTGTTAGCTGATGCTAACTGGCTAGCTAACTAGCTACCTGATGCTAACTAGAGGTATTTTTTAAATATAAAGTCCAAATATTTTATTCAACCAACTATTTAGAATACATTTGATGGAAAAACAAAGGATTTGATGTTCATAACAGAATAACTACAGTAATTGCCCATTTCCTCCTGGGGGCATTTTAACCCACAGACTATGTTTGAGAAAAAAATTATATATATTTTTAAATAACACGTATTCCCTAAGCTTTAAAACACTTTTTTCTTACTGCTGAAAATTTGATCATTTACTGTGAAATCTGTTTTCTCTCTGGTACATGATCAGTGTAAGCTTCATGGTGAAGACTTCTACATCACTCTTGTCAATACAGTCCATAGTTACAATAAAAATGTATTTGAAATTTATCTTATGGTTATTGTGGGATAAACAGTAGGGGGCTTTTCCCCCCACTCTACCCTATGTCATTTAATTGGCTTTACAAAATGACACCTGTTTACAGGTGTTTATTTAGTAGGTTATATGTTTGAAATGCTACACTTCCACCCTTTTCTGTGTTGTCTTTATATAAAAGTGCCTTTTAGTGATATTATTAAAATATTGTTGTAAAACTTTATTTAGTTACTTTATTTAGTTTTTTCTTCTACCACTAGTAATTTCTATTGCAGTGCCACAGAGTCATCAGAAGCAACAGACCAGCAGTTTTAGACCTGGGGCTGGTTGCATAAAAGGTTAAGACTAGTCAGCTAACTAAGTTAGGCCCCGATCACACCGAATGCGTTTTTTAGGTCTGAAAAAACGAGGCGCACTACACTGCTTTTTTTTTTGTTGACTTTTAAAAAAAGAGCAGTGCACTGCATTTTTTATGTTGCTAGGCAACCACCAAATCAGCTGTCCTCTCAGTCTAATCAAAGGACTATAGCGCGAGCGCTCTAAAATCCTTGGTTTTTGCTGTTAAGTAAACTGTCAGATTAGCAGAAACCTTAAAAAATACAGCTCCGGGTAACCTGCGACAGACACCAAAAGTTTCTCCTCCATCATTGCAGTCTCCGGACTTTCTAAGCAATGGTAAACTTTCATCACCACAACAGAAGCCCGCCTCTCCATTCATTCGATTTGACAATGGAAAAAAACGCGAAAGATGTCGGGTTGCTTTTTTTTTCAACTTCAAGCGCTCAGAGCGCTCCTCCAAAAATGCGAGGTGCAGCAGGTGGCTGAAACGCGTTGCGCCCGGGGCATGTGAACAGCGTGCAAAACGCTCACTACCAACAGAAAACAATTTTAAAAAAGGCGCCGCTCACTGCAAAAAAACGCAGTCTGTCTGATCGGGCCCTTAGTCAGCTAATTTTTTTCTTTAAGACTGGTCATAATTATTTAAATTCGGTTACACAAAAATGTAGATGTCACGGTGCGGTATATAATAAACGCACTAAGAAAATGAAGAACGGTAAACAGGCTTTAATAAATCCACATAGAGATAATCCACATAAGGAAGGCAGGAATCACACACAGGAATCTGCGACTAACGAAATTTTGGTCAACCAAGCCTCTTCCCGTCGACTAACGGTTAGTTGACTATTAGGGGGCAGCCCTAGACCATAACATAACACAAACTGTGACAGTACTCCCCCCCCTCTCCGAAGGTGCGAACTCACGCCCAGGCAGGACAGACAAAGGAGGGAGGGAGGGGATTTGGGCTGGGGACAAGGCGGTGGCGAAGGGCAGGCAAGAAGGTAGGCAGACAACCACGGCGGCGAAAACAGAGGGAGGAGCCACAGAGGAACCTAGAGGAACCACGGCGGACCTGATGGAGGGAAGAGCCAGAGAGAAGACAAGAGGGACTTGGAGCAGGAGGAGCCAGGCGGGACC
Source organism: Sinocyclocheilus rhinocerous (assembly GCF_001515625.1). Classification (NCBI taxonomy): domain Eukaryota; kingdom Metazoa; phylum Chordata; class Actinopteri; order Cypriniformes; family Cyprinidae; genus Sinocyclocheilus; species Sinocyclocheilus rhinocerous. Next base: position 479,399 of record NW_015627543.1, read on the forward strand.
CAGACCGCAGGCATGAAGGCGACCTACAGTGGAGCCAACGTAGGGAGGAGCCATGGTGGAGGAAGGGCTGACTACTCCAGGGCGCCGACCAATGGCGGTGGAGCAGGTGGGCGAGGAGCCCAGGGCAGAGACGGAGAGTCAACGAGCCAGGGCGATGGGGAGGATCCGGAGGGCCAAGGTGGAGTAGAGGGCTCAAGCGACTGAGGCGGAGGCGGGGATACGGAAGGCCGCGGTGGAGCAGGAGTGACAGAGGACCAAGGTGGAGCTGGAGGGACGAGGGAGCCCGGCAGAGCTGGTGGACTGATGGGCCACGGCGGAGAGGAGGGAGCTAGGAGCCATGGTGGAGTCGCTGGGTCGACGGCCGAGGTGGAGTCCAGACATACAATTCAAAACAGATGGACAGTTAAAACACAACCTCCGTGGTCATTTCGGGACAGACAGAAGATGATGGCGAGAGAAGACAAGGCATATACTCACAAATATCAAAGTCCTCTGAGCGCAACCGCAGCTCACCCCTAGTGGTGGTGCAGTGGGCGGGGCTTTCCTCCGCGCCCTCGCTCCCTTGTCGCTTGCGTGTCTAGCAGCCGGCTCGCGCACCTGGTCAGACGATCTTCAGCTCTGTCGCTCTCCTCGGCGATGTCTCGTTGATCGTGGTGGGCGCAGGCTCTCCGTCTGCGGTGGGCTCAAACTGTAGCTCCGCAAAGCAGGGTGGTGGTAGGCTGGGCTCTGGGTCGAACATAACACAAAATAAAAACTGACAAAAAACAAAAAAAACAATGCGGGAATACACGCCGGGCACTTTCATCGCTGGGTCGACGGCCGAGGTGGAGTCCAGGACTCAGAGGCTGAAGGTGGAGACAAGGGATCCTCCAGTCACGACACCGATGGAGACTGGCAGACCCGCGGCAATCCCACCGCACAGATGGTGCTGGGCTCTGGGTCAAAAAACTAAAAGAAAAACTCAAAACAAAAAACACAACACGGGGAAAACACGCCGTGTATACTTTCACTTCTACGGTCCGGTATTCTGTCATGGTGCGGTGTATAATAAACGCACAAAGAAGATGAAGAATGGTAAACAGTCTTTAATAAATCCACATAGAGATAATCCACATAAGGAAGGCAGGAATCACACGTACACATAGACATCTACAATACCAGACCAGGGAACAAAGGACAGACTAGAACTTAAACAGCGAGGCACATGAGGATAATTAATGAGACACAGGTGAATCAAATCACGAAATCAAAGGGGAAACAGAAACTAGGTCAAACAAGGAAGACTAAGACATAACATAACACAAACTGTGACAGTAGATTAGTCTAAGTTGAATCCAAAATTAAGACTGATTACCTAATTTCAGGCCGGGAAATCTCACACTCATCCAGGCCACACAGAAAAAAGGGGCCAAAATTTTACCTTTTGGGGTACAACAGCTTGTCACTGAAGCAGTACCCTTAAAAGAACATCTTTGTTCCTTTTTTACCCCTAATAGGTACATATTAGTATCTTATAGTAATCCGTACACATAAGTTACTAATATTTACCTATTAGGGGTAAAAAAAGGCAAAAAGACGTCCTTTTTAAGAGTACTGCTCCAGTGACAAGGTGTACCTTGGTTGTACCTCAAAAGTAGGGCTGGGGGCGATAAATCGATAACGATAATTATCACGCAATATAAATTTCCTCGATAAACAATAACAAGAGTTAGATAAATGTTCGATTTAATGTTTATGCGGCAAAGTTGGAACGAAACAGCACGACTCATTTGCAGCACGCCACTCAGAGCGTTTATCCGCTCGGATAAAAGTTCAAACAGTGGCACTGCGCAAGCTTCAGTAGAGCAGATGCGTTCACTCGCTGATGAATCTCGTTCAAACAGCGCTGTGAGATTTAGTGTGAAGCGCTTGAATTCAGCGAGGAACACAAATAACTCTGTTTACAGCCAGATGATACAGCGCTGACGAACAGGACAAACACTGTGCAGAACGATACAGTCAGAAGGTTATTAATCTACAAATCGCCATCATTTACCATTGATTTAGTAGCACTAACTGCATGGTATTGAAGTGCTATATTTGTGGTTTTAACTGTGATTATCATGATCTAAATGTTTGCTAGTATGGAAGACCAATGGTTATATAATATATAATAATATAATAATTAAATAATATATATAATAATTCAATTTCACCATATAAAAATTTGATTGCTACAATTTTTATAGATATTACTGATTTTGATAATGAACATAAATCTACATCTGCATCCTAACTCAAGCTACTATCAAATGTGTATTTCTAAGAGACAAAAAATATTATATTATTAATATTATCAGGCAACACAAACCTGTTTCTTGATTTGACACAATATTACTCATTACAACATGCAGAACCAAGAAACTATTTTCTTAAGATATTAAGATTTTTTCTTCTATTAAGAAAAATTACTGAAAGTGTAAAGTGTTTGTTGCATTCTGACCATAAAGAATAGTTTAAAACCACAATTAACCGTCTGATTTTTCACCTTTCACATTGGAGCAAAAATTTGCCTTTAAACTTGAAAGAAATAAAAAATTGACATTTATCGTGATAATTATCGATATCGACTGATATGAAAAAAAATTATCATGATAATTTTTTGGCCATATTGCCCAGTCCTACCCACAAGGTACAATTTTGGCACCTTTTTTCTGTAGCCTATAGCCTATACACCCACTACAAATTCTGAAACCACAGATAACCCTATTATTAAAATGACCATCACATAAAAAGGTCTAAATCCTTGGTCTGGGGCTCTGGAAAATAATTAAAGGTTGTCTCTTGAACTAAAAGTCAAAATCAGTACTTTTTGAAAAATCCTAATACTGAACACACTATTGCATTATTAGGCTTTTGTTTTGTGTTGCTGTCTTCCTCCCTTCCTATACAATAAATCCATGTGTATATCTGTCTGCTAAATTTATTAATGTAACTTTCCAATCGATAGTGATGTCCTTTAGTACAGTATTTTGACTGATGATAATAATGGGGTGCTCCAGTGGTGTAGTGGTGCCTGGAGAAGTGTGTATACTCTTAATTTATGCCCCATGACGTGTTATAAACAGTGACGTGTAAAACCAGTCTTGCATATTTAGTTCACCCCAAAATGGGCCAGTAGTATTTGCATATTGTCACTTAACTTCTGCTGCTTGACTTCACGGAGTAAGAATCATTATGAAATAAAAATTTGCCACAGAAGAGGTGCAGATTTTGCAATAATAAAAAAATAAATAAAAAAAATAGACTGCAGCAATTAACATTTTGTCAGAACCTCTAGTACATTACATGCTATTTTGTTTAGTTGTCTGTTCGTATGAGAATAATGTCGTGACTATCAATTTATCCAGAATGTATCCCCCCATCCCCTCCACCTTTTTAATATAAATAAGCACCAGTCAAGCTGCGATATCAAATAGGACCACAGGGAGACGCCAAAAGACCAGTAAACCTGCTGTCTTGATCTTACTGTACATGCTACTATACGATCCATTCAGAATAACTAGACCAGCGCATAATCTAAAACACCTTCAGTCACCATCCAGTATAACACTCGTGCTTTTAAACCAAATACACGCTGAAAATAATAATTTACTGACCAATCTGGACTCAACTCTCCACAATCTCTGATGAAATGGGTTGGGTTTTCTCTGTATTTGAATTTACTGTTTGAACGCATTCGTTTACTGGATCCTTGGACTGAAACGTTTACAGGATTTTACCGTTTTTTAAGCTATTTTTTTCGTTGTAATGTACTGATTTAAATTAGTAATCAATAATTAACTATTATTTTACCACTTTGCGCGCATCCCCTGACATGCTCTCGCGCATGAAGAAGCAGCATCTCTGTCACTGTCGGCAATCAGCATCCTCTCTGACTGACGGAGCGGGCGAGGGCGCAATCATCAAACATATTTCAAAGGAAGCCGGCGCCACGGTCCTGACCGCATCACTGTCTTTACTGGGTGTTTTTAGGGAATATTTGTATTTTTTACATGCGATTGGATTAGCTATTCATGTGGTGAACTGTCGTGACTTTGCCTAATGCAGGACACTAATGAATGATGTGCATCAGAGGGGATTTAGAAGTGAGTATACGCAAAGCCGACTGATAAAGAAGTGGGTATACACTGGCTTCACCCACTACACCACTGGGGTGCTCCTGATAGCCTAACAGGTGCTAGCTGTTTAATACTCAACTACGTTAATAAAGACAAAACTCTTAGCTTATTTACAGATGAAACAGACCTGCACCATTTTTGCTTCATTTCACTGCTTTTTCTGGCCGCTTCCTCTCCTTCCTCGAGTCCCGCGCATCGATTCTGTTCCAAACCATTTGACGGAAGCGCAGAACAGAGGTCAGCTGATTCGTATAGCGCAGCGCTGCCAGTCAAGACTAACCGATATATTATTTATTATCGATTTATCATAATATGACAAAATCGGAAATTATCACTTTGGTATAGAGGTCTGTGTGGGACTGTTTTTTTAGTCCTGCTCCCGCAAAGTTCTATTCCACACCCACCCGCCTCACTGTTTATAACACATGTCATGGGGCATGAACGGCCTCCATGGCCGTAACAGGACAGGCAGTGAATTCATGGACGGTCTTCTTAGTCATGACAGTGCAGACTGTGAGTTCGTGAGCAGCCTCCATGGCCGTAACAGGACAGACAGTGAGTTCATGAACGGCCTCCTTGGCCGTAGCAGGACAGACAGTGAGTTCAAGAACGGCCTCCATGGCCGTGACAAGACAGTCTGTGAGTTTGTGAACGGCCTCTATGGCTGTGACAGGGCAGGCAGTGAGTTCGAAAGTGGATGCCACCACCTCAGGAGGTTCTGCAGCGGATGCCGCCACTTCTGGAGACACAGGAAAGGCCCTTGGAGCAGACTCGTGGATAAGAGAGGCCACTGGGGCAGATTCATGGACAGGAAAGGCCTCAGGAGCAGATTCATAGACAGGAGAGGCCTCGTGCACCCAATACGCTCAAAATGGCGACCGCCATTACAGGAAAGGGACCAGAGGCAGCACCTGTAAGCCGGATGGCGGGGCTTGAGAGTGCTGACGTC
>NW_015627543.1:484672-490292 GCF_001515625.1 Sinocyclocheilus rhinocerous
GTTTAATATTTTATGCAACACAGTAGGAAAAAAAGTGTTTAAAAATGAAAATAAAAATAAAATAAAAATGTTGTACGAAACAAAACCCAAACCCCACATTACATCTTGTCAGGATACAATTCGTTTAACATTGACAACACAATAGGAAAAGTGTTGCAGAGAGAAAAAAAATTTAAATGTAGGTTGTACAAAAATAGCCTATTAGCTATTTTTATTCGTCTTGTCAAAATACTAAATTCGTTTGACATTTTTCTGTTAACACAGTAGGAAAATGAGAAATATAAATAAATACTAAATCTTTCATTTAAAATTATAGGCTAAGCAAGATATAAACAAAACCGAGTTGAACGTCCTTTAAGGACAGCGCATCCACACAACATGCGTATGTCAGGAAATCATCACAGTCACCTGCTCCGACACACACCAGATCCCAATCACCCGAATTCTGATCACCTGCACCTGCATCACCAATCAAGCCCGCTATATCTTCTCACTCCACTCAGTGTTCCAGTGTCCGGTCTACCGTTCACTACCTGAACATTGCCAGACTCCTTAGCTGCATAACTACCTGTTGTTTCCTTATCTCCAGAAGTCTATTACGTCTCCGCGATCCCGATTTTCCTCAGCCTCGGTTCGTCTCCAGGATTCCTGCAACGATCAGAACCCAGATTACCAAGAAGCTAAGAAACCCAGAACTTTCACATATCTCTCATACTCACCTGCCTTCGATCCTGACCATCACAGCATTGTCAATAAACCCATCTGTTTACCTGAACTCCTCTTGTCTGTTTGTGACAGCGTGCAGCGCGTGCATAACAGTCCTGAGCGCAAGCTGTACCGGTGGTCAATAAGAATAAAGCGCAGATATGCTGTTCTAAATGGACGTCGGGAACGGGATATTGTTAGACCACCCTCTCCCATTCAAATTACACCAGAGTTACCGACCGCTACCGTGTTTTATTCGGGAATTTAATCCCACGGCGCAAAAAATCCGGTCGGGTCCCGCAGTTCCCAAGGGAGAGCCGCAGGAATGCAGACCTCTACTTTGGTACATTGAGAAAGCAAAAATATAAAATATTAATAATAATAATAACTAAAACTAAAAAACAGGGCAGCAGGCAAAATCAGCCACCAGGCCACCGGGAATTCGCCCGGTGCTCCTGATGTCCGGGCCTGCCCCTTGGCTAACTGCTAGTTGGTCAGACTAGTTCTTAAGACACTGTCTTAACATACGTAGAGGCTAAGTTTATGCAACTGGCCCCAGAAGTTAGGGACAGAGCTTAGACTCTGTGAGGTTGACATTCGTCAACTCTGTCCTAACTTCCAGTCATAAACTGCTGTCACATATTGCTCTATGGCTGCTCTGACTTTGATATAAAAAGTGCTTCATAGTTTACATTGTTATAAAACTTTAAGTTAGAATCATTTTTAAAATGCAATATCCATACCCAAACTAAATGACTCGATGCACATCATTAACATTATCAAAACTGCTCTGTTCAGCAATGTAGATGATATATTGTCTTTACTTATCTTTTCAGTCATGGCATCCTCCAGTGGTCCACTAAATGAGGAGCTCCAGTGCTCCATCTGTCTGGATGTGTTCACTGATCCAGTCACCACTCCATGTGGACACAACTTCTGCAGAACCTGCCTCAACAAGCACTGGACAAACACACAGACCTGCTTCTGTCCATTCTGTAAAGAAACATTCAGCAGAAGACCTGATCTAAAGATTAATACAACACTCAGAGAAGTTGTGCAACACTTTATGGAGAAGCTCTATCTAGGAGAATCTGAGGTGTTGTGTGACATCTGTGATGAAAGAAAGCAGAAAGCCGTGAAGTCCTGCCTAACGTGTCAAAGCTCTTACTGTGAGACTCACCTGGAGCCTCATCACAGAGTCCCACGTCTAAAGAAACACACACTGATCAACGCTGTGGAAAATCTGGAGGATTATATATGCCAGAAACACGAGAGACCTCTGGAGCTGTTCTGCAGAGATGATCAGACGAGTGTGTGTCTGTCCTGCACTGAAGGAGACCACAGGACTCACAACACTGTTCCTATAGAGGAGGAGAGTCGAGAGAAGAAGGCAAGAGATACAAACAAAACACCAGATGGAATGCAGTTTTCTTTTCTCTGTGTTGACATGTTGAAGAACCCTTTTTATGTTATGTTAGGTCGGTCACACTGCACTTTTCGTTTCATTGACTTCCATACGAATGCAGGAGAGTGGAAACGCAAGCTCCTGTAAAGCTGATTCACATTTCACTGAATTCTAAAGTTAAAGTTTGTTGGACTCTGACCTGCGAATTTATATCATGTGAAACAGTTTGACACAATAGAAAATCGCTATGTCAAGGCATGACCTCGTGTCTGAATTAAAAGAGCATCAATTTAAAACTGCAGTGCTGCAGGAAAGTTTTCACATTTTTGATTTATTATTATTTGAGATGGACAGGGTACTTAAAAACTGTAGTCCATTACTGATTACAGATTACATAACGAAAACTCTAGATCTCTAGATAATCTAGGTTACTCATTTTAGATAATGTATTCTGACTACTTTTTAGATTACTTTTTATCTAACTAAGCTGACATTTACATGGACATTCAATATTGTAAATATCATTCAAAACTAAATTGTATGACAGCAGGATTTTTAGAGAGGAAAATTTAAAAGAGAAAAAAAGAAGAATTAGCGAGAATCAATAAATGATGATTTATTGCCATTGTGTGATTTATTTTGTAATCATGTAATCCATTAAAAAGCAACTGTAATCTGATTATTAGCACTACAAAATGTAATATACTCTAATTACTAGTACTTGATTTTTTAAATCTGATGATGTAACCCAGATTACATGTAATTAGTTACTACCCAGCTCTGGTTCCATGTTGAATTTAAGTTTATAAAAAGACGTTATAACCATTGCAGCTTCCAAAGAAATTTTACAAGATCAAAGTCTAGTGCAGGGGTGCCCAAACTCGGTCCTGGAGGGTCGGTGTCCTGCAGAGTGACCGTGATCTGTGGCATTAACCTGAAAACTAACAGAAGATGGAAAGTTCAATTTAAAAAAAATAAAGTTTTCTCCGTTTGTAGAATCAGCTGGTTCAGACACAGACAGACATGCAGCAGATGATCCAGAACAGAATGAAGAAGATTCAAGAGATCCAGCACTCGGTAGCACTGAGAAAGGTAAAATCTAAATAATGCAAAATTAATAAACCATTCTAATATTTCAAACTGCTTAAACATTGTTCTGAACTAAATGGATAAAACACATTTAAAATAGCATGATGTCTGTAGATGATGTAAGAATTTTTCATGTCTTAATATATGTGTAAATACATAATAAATGAATCTGCTAATTGTTTTCATTTGTCAGAGGAACACAGAGGAAGAGAAATCAGTCAGTGTTGAGCTCTTCACTGATCTGATCCGCTACTTTGAGAGATGTCAGTCTGAGCTACTGAAGATGATGGAGGAACAGCAGAAAGCAACAGAGAAACAGGCTGAAGATCTCATTAAAGAGCTGCAGCAGGAAATCACTGATCTGAAGAAGAAAAACACTGAGCTGGAGCAGATCTCACAAACTGACGATCATCTGCACCTCCTACAGGTCTGTTAACATCTGTCTCATCACTGAGAATGCAGAATATTATTTGTCAAATGCTCTGTTGACAAACCTGATGAGCTGCTGTCTTTAGAAACTGTACAAATAAGAATGAAACTGACAAACTCAAATTAGAAAAATAAGTTAACTGTGTTAGAAAGCTCCTGTACATATAAAGTTATCAATAAAAAATGTACATATTTAATACTCTTCTCTCTCCTGCTGTAGATGTTCTCATCCCTGTACTGTCGTCCACACACCAAAAACTGGACTGAGATCAGTATTGACTCTGATGTGGATGTGCTTCCGATGAATAGAGCTCTGATTCAGCTGAAGAAAACTCTAGATGAAACTCTAGATGAAAAACTCTGTCAAATTGGTATGTGAATATCAAATAAAGTGAATAGATTTATTAGATTAAGTTCTATCCAAACTTAAACTCTAGTTATAATCAGTTAAATCACTTTTACTTGTGAATACCAGAGAGTGGCCTGTGATGAACATGTTGTAATCATTAACATACCTGTACAAACTCCACTCACAGGAATTACATCAGCAACACATACAGTAACAAGAAATCTGAATAAAATGTATCAGTCTAAAAAGAAAAGTTTTCCATCCTCACAAGGGCAATTTAAAAACTTCACAGCTCAAATAACAAATATATACACTGCATAATTGATATTAGTAATTAAGGCTCTAATAAATAATTAATATTATAGCTTTAATAAAAACTTTAATCTCTCTGTTATGATTGTCTCATGGATCTATAAGTATATTAAGGCCCAATCCCAATTCTATTTTATACCCCTTCACCTACCCTACCCTTTGTCACAATAGCCTACTGTGTACGAGCGAGGAACGCGGAGAACACAGGAGAATCACAATCAACAGACTTTAATAATCCACTGGAAGGACACACACGTAGCACTTCATAGACGTTCAATACCAGACAAAGGAACTCAGGGAAGACAAGACTTAAATACACAACATAACAAGGAACTCAATGAGACACAGCTGAATCAAATGAACACACTAGGAACAGGACAGTAACAGGAAAATAACCAAATATGGGCACAGTCACACACGAGGGAAAACTAGGTCACAGAGCACATGGGAAGCAAAACAAACCAACAGACAGTCCAGGGGTGTGACAGTTTGCCCCCCTCCCGGAAGGCGCGACCTTGCGCCACAAAAACTACAAAGGGTGGGAGGGAGGATGGCTTAGGGGGCGGACAAAAGAGTGGACTTGGGATGGTAACAGGGGATGGCAAAGGGCTGGCAGACAATCCTAGAAGAGGGTCGGGCTGGGACGGACCACCGGGAGGGGGACGACAAACACAGTCCAGGTTGGAGCTGACGGAGGGAGGAGCCAGGGAGGAGACAGGAGAGACTTGGAGCAGGCATGGTGGAGGAAGGGCTGACGACTCAGGGGGCCGACCGACGGCGGCGGAGTAGCCTGAGGCGAAGACGGAAGGCCGATGAGCCAGGGCGATGGGGAGGATCCAGAGGGCCAAGGCAGAACAGATGGCTCAGGCGACCGATGCGGAGGCGTGGACCCGAAAGGCCGCTGTGGAGCCGGAGCGACAGAGAGCCGAGGAGGAGCCGAAGGGAAGGAGGAGTCTGATGGAGACGGAGGGACGAGGCGCAGCCGGAGGAGTGGAGTCCCGAGGCGACGGATGATCAACGACAGACCAAGGTGGAGCCAGAGGTACGAGGGATCCCAGTGGAGCCAGTGGACTGATGGGCCATGTCGAAGAGGAGGGAGCTAGGAGCCAAGGTGGAGCCGACGGGTCGACAGGCTGAGGCGGAGTCCGGGATTCAAAGGCTGGAGGCGGAGGCAAGGGATTTTCCAGTCACGGTGACGATGGAGACTGGCAAACCCGCAGGGCTTGCACCATACTGATGGTGGGCTGAGGGCGAGCAGAGGGGCTGTCAGACGACAGCGGTAGGAGAGGCAGGAGCGGGTGGGTGGGCGGGCATTTGTGAGCCTCTGGGCT
>NW_015627543.1:490415-491895 GCF_001515625.1 Sinocyclocheilus rhinocerous
GGGGGGGGGGGGGCATTTGTGAGCCTCTGGGCTTTCAGGGCTGGTGTGCACAGCCCACACATACCGAATTGCGACTCCCAGCACGGGGAACGATAACAGGGGAACGATAGGGCTGGACGTGGGAACAGAAGCCCTGTCTGGGCTGGACTTGGGAACAGGAGCCCTCTCTGGGCTAGACATGGGAACTGGAGCTCTCTCTGCGCTGGACTTGGGAACAGGAGCCCTTTCTGGACCTGGATTTGGAAACAGGAGTGACAGAGGGCTCCGACAAAGGAGGAAGGAGAGGGGGCAGGTCGGCATATAAATCCTCAAATTCTCCATCCAGAGTTACACAGTCCCAGATCCAAAATCAGCTCACCCTCAGCCGTGGTGCAGTGGGCGGAGCTTGCTACCTCGTGGCGGGCGTTGTAGCCGGCTCTCACACCTGGTCTGACATCACAAGCAGCTATGGCTCCGCGGCAATCCTCAGCTCTGTCGCCCCTTGCGGCGATGGCTCATCGGTCGCGGCGGTCTCGGGCTCTCCGTCAACGGTGGGCTCGGGCTTGGGCTCCACACGCGGAGAGATGGTGAGCTGGGCTCTGGGTCCGGAGTGGAACTGGTGAGATCCTCCTTGGAACAGACGGTGAACGGGGATCCGTTTCTAGCCAGTATCCACTCTACAAAGGTGGCGAAATCCACTTGAGGGCCATCTTCGGACGACGGCGCTCTGCACACGGGGTTTAAGCTGGCGTCATAGAACGCGCAGAACGCGTCGTCCGGGTAGCTGGTGAGATGGGCAATGACCAGAAACAATCTGGTATGGCCCTCAAGCGATCTCTCCCCCTGCTCCAGCAGGAGGAGGAAGTAATCCGGGTGGAATAAGGGGTCATAGGGATGCATGGGGAACAAACGGGAGGGAAAAAAACACTGAACAAACAACGGAAACTAAACGGCCGGGAAACTCGCAAATAAAGTTCTTTGTAGGTCCGGTAATCCACTAGAAGGACACACACGTAGCACTTCATATACGTTCAATACCGGACAAAGGAACTCAGGGAAGACAAGACTTAAATACACAATATAACGAGGAACTCAATGAGACACCGCTGAATCAAATGAACACACTAGGAACAGGAACATAACCAAATATGGGCACAGTCACACACGAGGGAAAACTAGGTCACGGAGCACATGGGAAGCAAAACAAACCAACAGACAGTCCAGGGGTGTGACAGTTTCCTTGCGTGGTGGTGGCGCCCAGCAACGCACTCTCTGCCTGTCCTGTTCCGGCCAAGGAGGCCGTCTATGAACTCTCTGTCTGTTCTGTTCCGGCCAAGGAGGCCGTCTATGAACTCTCTGCTCGTCTTGTTCCGGCCAAGGAGGCCACCTATGAACTCTCTGTCTGTTCTGTCCCGGCCAAGGAGGCCGCCGATGAACTCTCTGCCTGTCCTGTTCCGGCCAAGGAGGCCGCCTATGAACTCTCTGTCTGTTCTGTTCCGGC
>NW_015627543.1:491907-497756 GCF_001515625.1 Sinocyclocheilus rhinocerous
GCCCCTGTGATTCTGTCTGCCGATCGGTGACCTACGCTAGCCCTGGGACTATTCTTGTGTTTTGCCCGCTATATACCTGTTTGCCATTGTTTGACCCTGCCTGTCTACCACGGTTCTGGAATAAAGCTTGCAGATGGATCCACACGTCTCACGTCTCGTCAGCCCCGTTACAGTTACAAAAGCTTTTTATTTCAGATAAATGCTGATCTTTGGATCTTTTTTATTGGATCTTTCTTACTGTTCAAAAAAAATTTGACTGGTATGTATGTATGTACAACTGACTTTGTATTTAATGTGAAGTTAATAACAATATTGTAAGTTACTATATTAGGCTATAACATTTTCATTTTACAGAGAGCAAAGAACATTTTCACTTCAGTCCAGCCAGAGTTCAGGCACTCTCAAAAACTCCCATTTAAATCACTGAAGCTGTTTACACTGTGAAATGAATATCTTACTTACATCCATACGCACATCTGCACAGTCAACGAGCAAGTGAACAAAACACCGCGTTTCAGCGACGACTCATCTGAACGTCTCTGATTACCCATTACATTCATAAGCTCAACAGACTCGTGTGTGATTGGTTATAATGCAGCGCTGTACAAACGCTTCCGTCTCTGGCTCCGTGCCAGCCAATGCGCGAAAGCAGATTTGGATAGCAGCTGCAATAGCAACTACTCTCTTCTTCTCCTCCTGCCTTGCTCTTTGGCCCGCATCACTGACCGCAGAGCAAGCCTGTTCTTGATAATGCTGCTGTGAAAACGTGGGGAATAAAACAGACGAGAAAGAAGTTGGGGTGAAGCGATCTTTATATAGGCGAAGCAAAATTCTTCATAGCTCCATCTATAGCGCATTGTTTACGCTGTCAAAACAGGAGACAAACCAATGGGCCACTGGCTGCTCGCTGTCCGTGCGTGATGGTCATCGGCAAAAAAAAAAAAAACTTCTGTTGGCCCCTTAAGTGCGTCGGCCCACCAGGAAAATGCCCGGTATGCCCGATTACCAATCCAGCCCTGCTAGCCCCCCTCAATATCTACGGTGGTTATGCCCTGATAAGACATGAAAATATGTTGTGGCACTATCGTGCAGTAATGATATGACGTTAGCAAACTTTAGTGATTTTTTGCAAACATTTCTTTTATTTATTTATTTTTTATTTATTCAATTTATTTGTACAGGGACAACGCACAACAACAGTGTTGTGCCAGAGTTAGCTATAAAGCTAATTTGCATCTGCAGTCCCTGGGCAGGATGTTGTTACAAAATTACAATATTAAGTCACACACAATACAGAACACACAACACATACAATATACAATATCACATCATACTCCATTAAATTACAAAACCAAGTCAATGATCACATATTTGATTTTCCTTAAGCCATACTTTAAGCGTAGTTTTAAAAATACTAAATGTTGTACACTCTCTAATATTAACAGGTATTAAATTCCATCTTTCTGCTGCTCTAACTGAAAAAGCTGATTGTTCAAAAACAGTTTTCTTAAATTTAGTTGAACAATCACCTCTAACTGATGACCTAGTCTGCCTGGTATTATCCTTACAGAAAGTCACACATTGTTTAAGAGGTGGTGGTGCAAGATCATGAAATAGTTTGTACATCAAGCACACATCAGCAAATAATAAAAAATTATCAAACGTCAATAATTTATAATTTTTAATAATATTGCAGTGATGATAACTCCTTGGCTTTTTAGCTAAGATTTTCACAGTTTGTTTATAAATAGTATATAATGGTTTTAACGTGGTTATACTTGTATGAGACCAACTTGTAGCACAATAAGATAAATGAGGGAGAATCATTGTATGCATAAAGAGTTTAGCAGCAGCCACAGGTAATTGGTGCCTAATATTCCTAAAGATCATCAAGCTTGCTCTAGTACTTTTAGAGACCTTTTTAATATGTTTTATAAAATTTAAGTTAGAATCCATAATCATACCTAAATATTTAAAATGCTCAACAATATTTATTACCTCTCCTTTAACTAAAATATCTGGACAACGCTCATCAACTTTCTTGATCGAAAAAAACATTCCCACAGTTTTACTCACATTAAGAGTAAGGCAAGAATGACATAGCCAATCTGAGACTTTGTTCAATGCAGCAGTAAGTTTGATAGCAGCTTGTTCTTGTGTTTTAGCATAAGTATAAACAACTGTATCATCTGCATACATCTGAACCTGGACCTCTGGACAAACTGTAGGCAGATCATTAATGTATAAGCTGAACAAAATTGGTCCAAGAATCGACCCCTGTGGGACTCCAATATTACAGTCAAGAAATGGTGAGCATGCATCATTAATTCGTGTACATTGTTTTCTTAAATTTAAGTATGACTCCATCCATGTTAATGTATTAGTAGAAAAATTAAACCTTGATAATTTAGATAAAAGAACATTATGATTAACGGTATCAAAAGCCTTTTTAAAATCAAGGAAGACAGCACCAACAACACCTCCCCTATCAAGACTGGATTTAATTTGTTCAACAAAATAACAGTTTGCTGTCTCCGTAGAGTGATGCACCCTAAATCCAAACTGCATACGATGTAATGGAAAATGACCAAGATTTAAATGCTCTACTAACTGATTGCAAACGACCTTTTCAATTACTTTAGAAACAACTGGTAGAATACTGATAGGTCTATAGTTAATTACATTAGCAGGATCACCAGTCTTAAATATAGGTGCTATTACTGCTGACTTCCAGGCACTTGGAAAATGACATTGTTTTATTGACAAATTAACCAAATGAGTTATAGGTGGACTAAGAACATTTGCATACTTTTTAACAAATACAGAGTCACAATCAAAAACATCTTTGGCCCTAGAACTCTTAAACTGGCTTAAAATTTTTGTTATATAGGACTCAGATACTTCAGAAATATTAAAAACAGTAAGATCATGATTTGGTAATATAATATCCTTACTTCTCACACCAAATCCCTGTGTTAAATCTTGAACTGAGTCTATAAAAAAATTATTAAATACACTAACAATTTGATGCTTATCTTGAATTAAACTTCCATGAACCTGTAATTCAATACCTTTATCGTTTTTATTATTTTTCTTTCGTACTCTATTAATATTCTCCCATACTTCTCTGCTATTCCCCTTTGCATCATTTATAAGATCAATAAATTTTGCTTTCGCTTTTCTCAATTCCTTTACAACTGTATTACGCAAGTGCTGAAATGTCCTTCTATCATGAGCTAACCCTGATTTAAGTGCTATTTTTAAAGCATGGTCCCTCTGTTTCATTAACTTCCATAATTGTTCATTTAGCCAAGGCAAATTCTGCTTCTTTCTAGAAAAAGTAACATTTTTACTAAATTCACCCTTAATCTTATTAATTGTTACAATTAAACATTCAGAGGCAGCTTCTAAATTATCTGTAGACAGAATCTCATTCCAATCTAGTTTTTTAAATTCCTCTTCAAATTTGTTTTTAAGTCGTTTTGGTATAATATTTAGCACATTTTCTTTTTCTTGTTGATATAAAAACCTATGTTTTGTTAATTTTCTTACCACTAATATAAGATTATGATCTGATAACCCTGTTAATAAATTTATTGACTTAGTTATTCTTTCTGGTTTGTTGCTAAATATTAAATCAATTTGAGTTTCAGATGATGAGGTGATTCTAGTAGGGCCCTGGATTAACTGTATGAGGTCAAAATGACTTACTATCCCCTGAAGCTTTTTCCTATTTGACTTCTCATTCCAATTTATATTAAAGTCTCCAACCAAAATTAACTCTTTATTTCGATCAAACCCCTTCAAGAGATTTCTCAGATGATCATAGAAAATACTACTTGATGAAGGAGGTCTATATATGCCCACTACAGTAAATGTCATACATGGAGATAAAACAATTGTTACAGCAATATATTCTATATCCACTAAAGTACTGAATTCAATTTCCTTACATTTAATGCAGTCCTTCACGTACATAAGCAGTCCACCACCTTTTCCAAATTTTCCAAATTTTCTGAAGACTTTATATCCCGGGACCAGATATGCAGTGTTTGGTGATGTTTCTGTCAGCCACGTCAGCCACGTGTTCGAATTTGTAAGTAACTGTTCCAGTTGTTCAGTTTTTGAGGCAACGCTTCTGATGTTTAAATGTCCCATAAGTAATCCTTTGGGCTTTGAACGCGAATCCCATAAAAGTTTCTCATGATTTGCCGTTTTAAACAGATGAAAATCCTTTGTCTCGTTGTGTGCACACAGTTTAAAAGTACCTTGTAGTCTGTTAACTCCAAAAGGCCGTGCATCGTCTTTAGGTCCAGGTCCTGGATTTTGATGAACGTCGCTAGCCAGAAGAAGAGTAATGGCTAAATAACTGATCGTTCTCCGGAACAATTGAGATGGTTTTCTTCTCTCGATAGATCGCAAGTGCTTTGTTGGAAAAGTCACTTTTCCGTCGTTTAATATCACGGAGAAAGAAGTGAATTGGCTGCATAAATCAGAGGTAGTAACAACAACTTGCGTGTCTGTCCACCGTTGATGTATGTTTGTTTCCCAACAGCAACGTATTGATAGAAACAAAAGGATAGCAGTATAGCCAATAACAATAATTTTCTGTGTCCTATCGGCAGTATTTTGGCTTTGATTGACTCTAGTTTTGAAATCAGAGTGATCAGTTTTTAGTTTAAAATTGGCAGCGTTTACACCTGCAGCTCCTGCCTGTCAGCGTGCGCCGCCATCTTTCCGAATCACTCCGGCTCGTTCCAGTTGTAATCTGGTTCTTTATCCCCAACCAAATATTTGGAAAAATTGGTAGCCTTTCCTTTATTTTAAACTGCAACTATTTACCTTCTAAGCTACCTATTACCTTGTCCAAATTTCATCAGCAATGTCTCCTTGCTTGGAAACTGTGTTATGTTCATAGTTTTTCACCTCATAAAACACGGTTATGGAATAACAGAGATATCACTGTCAGAAATAAATCTTTATTTTTCCCCAGGTGGTTCCAAAATAATATTAACGGTATCCTCTCCTTATTTGATGACTCTGGTAACCTTTTTACTTATGAGCAATTTATGACTTACCACAATTTCCCGATTCCTCCAAAAGAGTTTAATACAGTGGTTAAAGCAATCTCACCTGGGTTAATTCATCTTGTTAAAAGCCACTCCCTATATAATCAAAGAAGAACAGTCACAATACAATCTACTTTGTTCTTGGATGGAATTGATTTTTTAGACAAGAAATGTACCAATAGACATGTACGCCAAATCTTTCAATTCAAGAAAAAAATTTCTCCAAGAGGAAAGTTCTATTGGAGATCTTTGGTAGAAGATATAGATTGGAGAAGGGCCTGGCTTTTACCTGGAAAATACTGTATTTCCAATAAAGCTAAAGAAATACATTTCAAAATTTTACATAAAATATATCCTGTAAACTCTAATATTTCTAAATATCTGGACATTGACAGTTCATGTGCTTTTTGTAAGCAATCAGAAGAGACATTTGCACATTTGTTTTATGATTGCCCTATATCCAAGCAATTTTGGTCTGACCTTGGCTCCTATATATTCGATTCGGCCAATGTTACTTATTCTTTCAGTCTAAAAGACATTATTTTTTATTATATTGATGATAAAAATAGACCCCTAGAGTATATTGTTAACTTCTTTATTTTATATGGCAGATTCCATCATATCCCCATTTTAAAACTGAATTAATATCACTTCTTAAATCTCTTAGTTATATAAATAACAAAAAATCCCAAAGATTTATAAAATATTATGAAGAAATGTTTAAAGAAAATACATGTATTTAAAAGCTTTCCCTGTATATTAATGTTTGTATGTTATTGT
>NW_015627543.1:509334-540087 GCF_001515625.1 Sinocyclocheilus rhinocerous
ACAGAGATCAAAAAGGTTACAATAAACAAAATGGCGTCAAACTCCTTACTTTCTCCCAACCCTCTATATTTACAATGATATACAACTATTTACAAGATCAGGCAAACAGAGTTAAAAGGAGAATCCAAATCCACGTCATAACAAGCAATGGGGTCAAAAACCAAACAGCTCCTACTTACAAAATTCGTATCTCTTTCAAAGATCAAACAATCCTCACTCTTAACAATCAAAGTTCAACTTTTCTTTTTTCTTTTCTTTCTTTATTCAATTTATTTGTACAGGGACAACGCACAACAACAGTGTTGTGCCAGAGTTAGCTATAAAGCTAATTTGCATCTGCAGTCCCTGGGCAGGATGTTGTTACAAAATTACAATATTAAGTCACAAACAATACAGTACATACAACACATACAATATCACATCATACTCCATTAAATTACAAAACCAAGTCAATGATCACATATTTGATTTTCCTTAAGCCATACTTTAAGCGTAGTTTTAAAAATACTAAATGTTGTACACTCTCTAATATTAACAGGTATTAAATTCCATCTTTCTGCTGCTCTAACTGAAAAAGCTGATTGTCCAAAAACAGTTTTCTTAAATTTAGTTGAACAATCACCTCTAACTGATGACCTAGTCTGCCTGGTATTATCCTTACAGAAAGTCACACATTGTTTAAGAGGTGGTGGTGCAAGATCATGAAATAGTTTGTACATCAAGCACACATCAGCAAATAATAAAAAATTATCAAACGTCAATAATTTATAATTTTTAATAATATTGCAGTGATGATAACTCCTTGGCTTTTTAGCTAAGATTTTCACAGTTTGTTTATAAATAGTATATAATGGTTTTAACGTGGTTATACTTGTATGAGACCAACTTGTAGCACAATAAGATAAATGAGGGAGAATCATTGAATGCATAAAGAGTTTAGCAGCAGCCACAGGTAATTGGTGCCTAATATTCCTAAAGATCATCAAGCTTGCTCTAGTACTTTTAGAGACCTTTTTAATATGTTTTTTAAAATTTAAGTTAGAATCCATAATCATACCTAAATATTTAAAATGCTCAACAATATTTATTACCTCTCCTTTAACTAAAATATCTGGACAACGCTCATCAACTTTCTTGATCGAAAAAAACATTCCCACAGTTTTACTCACATTAAGAGTAAGGCAAGAATGACATAGCCAATCTGAGACTTTGTTCAATGCAGCAGTAAGTTTGATAGCAGCTTGTTCTTGTGTTTTAGCATAAGTATAAACAACTGTATCATCTGCATACATCTGAACCTGGACCTCTGGACAAACTGTAGGCAGATCATTAATGTATAAGCTGAACAAAATTGGTCCAAGAATCGACCCCTGTGGGACTCCAATATTACAGTCAAGAAATGGTGAGCATGCATCATTAATTCGTGTACATTGTTTTCTTAAATTTAAGTATGACTCCATCCATGTTAATGTATTAGTAGAAAAATTAAACCTTGATAATTTAGATAAAAGAACATTATGATTAACGGTATCAAAAGCCTTTTTAAAATCAAGGAAGACAGCACCAACAACACCTCCCCTATCAAGACTGGATTTAATTTGTTCAACAAAATAACAGTTTGCTGTCTCCGTAGAGTGATGCACCCTAAATCCAAACTGCATACGATGTAATGGAAAATGACCAAGATTTAAATGCTCTACTAACTGATTGCAAACGACCTTTTCAATTACTTTAGAAACAACTGGTAGAATACTGATAGGTCTATAGTTAATTACATTAGCAGGATCACCAGTCTTAAATATAGGTGCTATTACTGCTGACTTCCAGGCACTTGGAAAATGACATTGTTTTATTGACAAATTAACCAAATGAGTTATAGGTGGACTAAGAACATTTGCATACTTTTTAACAAATACAGAGTCACAATCAAAAACATCTTTGGCCCTAGAACTCTTAAACTGGCTTAAAATTTTTGTTATATAGGACTCAGATACTTCAGAAATATTAAAAACAGTAAGATCATGATTTGGTAATATAATATCCTTACTTCTCACACCAAATCCCTGTGTTAAATCTTGAACTGAGTCTATAAAAAAATTATTAAATACACTAACAATTTGATGCTTATCTTGAATTAAACTTCCATGAACCTGTAATTCAATACCTTTATCGTTTTTATTATTTTTCTTTCGTACTCTATTAATATTCTCCCATACTTCTCTGCTATTCCCCTTTGCATCATTTATAAGATCAATAAAAAATTTTGCTTTCGCTTTTCTCAATTCCTTTACAACTGTATTACGCAAGTGCTGAAATGTCCTTCTATCATGAGCTAACCCTGATTTAAGTGCTATTTTTAAAGCATGGTCCCTCTGTTTCATTAACTTCCATAATTGTTCATTTAGCCAAGGCAAATTCTGCTTCTTTCTAGAAAAAGTGACATTTTTACTAAATTCACCCTTAATCTTATTAATTGTTACCATTAAACATTCAGAGGCAGCTTCTAAATTATCTGTAGACAGAATCTCATTCCAATCTAGTTTTTTAAAATTCCTCTTCAAATTTGTTTTTAAGTCGTTTTGGTATAATATTTAGCACATTTTCTTTTTCTTGTTGATATAAAAACCTATGTTTTGTTAATTTTCTTAACACTAATATAAGATTATGATCTGATAACCCTGTCAATAAATTTATTGACTTAGCTATTCTTTCTGGTTTGTTGCTAAATATTAAATCAATTTGAGTTTCAGATGATGAGGTGATTCTAGTAGGGCCCTGGATTAACTGTATGAGGTCAAAATGACTTACTATCCCCTGAAGCTTTTTCCTATTTGACTTCTCATTCCAATTTATATTAAAGTCTCCAACCAAAATTAACTCTTTATTTCGATCAAACCCCTTCAAGAGATTTCTCAGATGATCATAGAAAATACTACTTGATGAAGGAGGTCTATATATGCCCACTACAGTAAATGTCATACATGGAGATAAAACAATTGTTACAGCAATATATTCTATATCCACTAAAGTACTGAATTCAATTTCCTTACATTTAATGCAGTCCTTCACGTACATAAGCAGTCCACCACCTTTTCCAATTTTTCCATCCTTTCTGAAGACTTTATATCCCGAGACCAGATATGCAGTGTTTGGTGATGTTTCTGTCAGCCACGTTTCATCGAAGTTCGAATTTGTAAGTAACTGTTCCAGTTGTTCAGTTTTTGAGGCAACGCTTCTGATGTTTAAATGTCCCATAAGTAATCCTTTGGGCTTTGAACGCGAGTCCCATAAAAGTTTCTCATGATTTGCCGTTTTAAACAGATGAAAATCCTTTGTCTCGTTGTGTGCACACAGTTTAAAAGTTCCTTGTAATCTGTTAACTCCAAAAGGCCGTGCGTCGTCTTTAGGTCCAGGTCCTGGATTTTGATGAACGTCGCTCGCCAGAAGAAGAGTAATGGCTAAATAACTGATCGTTCTCCGGAACAATTGAGATGGTTTTCTTCTCTCGATAGATCGCAAGTGCTTTGTTGGAAAAGTCACTTTTCCGTCGTTTAATATCACGGAGAAAGAAGTGAATTGGCTGCATAAATCAGAGGTAGTAACAACAACTTGCGTGTCTGTCCACCGTTGATGTATGTTTGTTTCCCAACAGCAACGTAATGATAGAAACAAAAGGATAGCAGTATAGCCAATAACAATAATTTTCTGTCTTATCGGCAGTATTTTGGCTTTGATTGACTCTAGTTTTGAAATCAAAGTGATCAGTTTTTAGTTTAAAATTAAATTTGGCAGCGTTTACACCTACAGCTCCTGCCCTGCCGTCAGCGTGCGCCGCCATCTTGTTCTTTGAATAACATGACCGTAAATATGAACACACGATTGAATGTAACATAAAACAAATTATTACTTTTCATTAAAATCTTTATTAATGCCGATAATGCTTACATTTATGTGTCTTTTTGTTCGCTGGGGCAGCCACGTTGCCGCTGTGGCCAGTGTATGCTGAGATAATTCATACCCCTTCGTTTGAAGCGTGGTCCCGAAAAATCTTCGTTTGAAGGGCTATCTGGCCCTTCCCCTTTCCCCTACCCCTCCAACCAAAAGAGAATCGAGACCTCGAGAAAGGGGAAGGGCTGAGGGGCGAAATGGGAAGAATTTATTGAAGATTATAGTGTAGCAGTTCTTCAGCAGCGATGTTAGCATGTCATCCTTCAAACAATCTTAACCCAAGATACTGTCAGTGAGATCAGACCTTTTTACCTGGTAACAAATGTGATACAAACAATACAATAACACCCCATAGAGAGCCAATGATCGTGTAACCTCATAATGACCTGATAGGACCTCTCCCATGGAGAGTCCATGATACACTGACCTAATGCTGACCTAATGGGCTAATTACATGGGCCATTTGGGCCACACTTTTGTAAACCAAGATTGCATCTGAGGCACAGTTACAATGTAAATGCATCTGCATCAATTGAAGTATACATAATGTTTCAATCCCCCCTTTGATCATTTTAGATCACAAAACATCCTTTTCAGTAATCATGCATACAGGCTCCATTACTTAAAATGACAGAATAAGAGTTCATGGTGAAGTTTGCATCCTCTTGAATGCTTAAGTCCTTTTTATGTTGACGTTGTGATCTTGTGGAAGTGGCGAATGTCGTTGTGTTCTGTGGATGTTCAGGCATGTTCATAAACGTGGCCAGTGCAGTACAGTCCAAGCGTTGGATGTCTTTGCTCATCCTTTGGAACGCTGGAACACCTGCAATCATAAACAAGAGAAAAGGGAAACGTATCTTTCCAAAGAAAATATTTTAAACTAATCATGCCTAACTGCCAATAAAACTCCCTTTTTGAATCTTTACCCATTTGTTGGGCACTATACCATGGCCCCCCTTTGGAGGTGCCAAAACTTGATTCCTAGCATTGTGAGTTTTTCATCATTTTGGACAAGGCTGTCAGATGTTAGATTATTATTGCACATGGGCCAGCCTGGGACATGTTTAAAAGGGCATAGTACACTTTCCTTCTGGTTATCCATAATGCATTTGTTGTTATCATGCGGTTTTGTTCCATCTTTTATTAACAATGACAATTGTTTTCTGGGCGCTTCGCTTTGAATCGGTTTACTGTGCAAAACTGATTGTGTGTCTTGTTGAAGTTGTCTTAATGCCACTGTATGTGGACCTCTCTCCTTTACGGCTTGATTAGCAGCACTGCCTACTAGGACATAATTTTTGTCTTCAGGTGTTGAGACTTCTGTGGATGCTTATCCCCTCTGTATGGTGTCTTCACTTGTCTTGTTTGCATACACATGGAGTCCATCAGCCAATGTTCCAGCCAAGTTTGTCTGAAGCGCTCTTCAAATTCTGCAACACTTTCTCCTGTCTTCTGCATGCAATGTCTAGGCATAATAAAAGTGCAATGACTATAATGTGCACTTACTCAGTATGATTTTCCAGTGAACTCTAAACTGAACGACACTCGCATGCCTTTCTTGTGCAAGATGCCGGTGATGCAGCCACAGTCCTAAACGAAAATTGAAACAGTTGTTAGCAATTACCAGAAGATGGAAAGTGATAATAAATTGCATTACTGATAATAAAGGACGCGCATATATGTCAGTGAGTTTATACATTTACACCTGAGACGATCGCAAATACCAATGAACGGGTATAACACATTCAAAATATTTACACCAGAGCAGATATTCGCGAACAGAAGCTGTTAGTCATAAACACAAGCATGCTTAGTAGGCCTATTATACAATACAAAAACATTTTATATCTGGGAAAATAAATTAGGCTATTATTGTCAAACACGTTATAAAGATCTTCACGAACAGAGCCTAGAGTAAAGTTTTGTCTAAACATTCTTACTCTAACATTATAACTTATATTACTTTTATATCGTTGCTGTCTATTTTATAGAACATTAAAAAAATACGTCGTGAGACATTAGATGCAGTGAATGAATCTTCATAATGTTTCACTTGATTATACATTTAGTCAGGAATCATGGTTTGGAAAAAGTCTAACTAGTAAAATATGTACAAGTTATGTCACAGTAACACAATAACAGCTAATGCAAGTAGGCTAATAAAAAAATACTTACTCGTGTAAATTATATCCTCCACTGGATATCAAGCCGCCTCGTTCTTCTGAGGAAAATATTTTTAAAAAGCTTATTCCTCTCAGCATGTCTTCTTGAGGTAAATTCTGTCTTATTCCTCTCAGCGCATCTCCTTCCAGAAATGAACAGTAGCCGAGATGAACTTGAGGAAAATTCTCGCTGCTTTGTTTGCTGTGATGGGGGCGTTTACACGCCGCGCGTCTCACGTGGACTATTGTAATATCAATAGCACGCTCAGCGCGTGGACGTGATCTAATTAGAGATAATGAAGCCAGACGGGAAAGACTGGACATCGTGTTGGTTTCATAAAGATTATTTTTTCACAGAATATTTGTTTTCGGTAAGACTTAGTTTAAAAGTAGACATGTCAAGCGTTCTATAGATATATCTCTCATGTCTCTTTGTCGAGTGCCGAGTCTCTTTGCTGAGTTTCAGTTCATTTTAATGACGCGTTTCTAAATGAAGATCACACAAATCAAGGCGGCGGACAGCACACCCTGTTTGTTTTCTTTATTTTATAAAAGCACAACGTTTTGTTGTTATTATTGTCACACTCTGTGCAGATTAAACACACAGATTAAACGGTTTTAGTCGAGTCTTCTGTTTCACTCTGTGATGGCGAGGAACGATGCAGATGAGGAATAAACTAAACAGTCTTTAATCCAAGAAATATAGGGGACATCCAACACTGGTAATGATAGGAAACACACGAACATAACAAGTAGACCCGACAGAGACAGACAGCACAGACTAGGACTTAAATACTAAGGCAAATGAAGATAATTACTGACACACACCTGGACTAAATAACACAATCAACGGGAGACAGAAACTGGGTAACGGAGCACATGGGGAGCAAAAACACAACAAAATCAGTCCAGGGGTGTGACATTACTCCCCCCTCCCGGAAGGTGCGTCCTCGCACCATAGAACAACAAAGGGGGGGAAATGGGTGGGAACTAAGGAGGAGGCTCAGGAGGAAGACGGATTTCCGGGAGGGGGCCGGCAGACAGAGTCCAGGGAGGAGACAGGAGGGGCTTGGAGCAGGAGGTGCCAGGCGGGACCCAGGCCACAGCCATGATGACGGCGGGAGGAGCCATGGAGAAGGAATGGTCACCGACTTCAGGGGGCCGACCAACGGTGGCGGAGCAGGTGGTGGAGGAGCCCGAGGCAGAGACGGAGAGCCAACGAGCCAGGGGGATGCCGAGGATCCGGGGGGCCAGGGTGGAGCCGAGGGCTCTGGCGACCAAGGCGGAGGCAGAGATCCGGAGATCCGCAGTGGAGCCGGAGCGACTGAGGACTGAGGAGGAGCTGGCAGGAGGAAAGAACACAACGGAGCCGGTGGGACGGAGCGACAAGGTGCAGTTGGAGGAGCGGAGTCCTGAGGTGATGGCGGGTCGACGCCCAACCAAGGCAGAGCCGGAGGGACGAGGGAGCCCGGTGGAGCTGGTGGATCGACGGGTGACGGTGGAGGCGAGGGAGCTAGGAGCCGAAGTGGAGCCGCTGGGTCTACTGGGCCTTGGAGGCTGGAGGTGAAGGTGAGGCATTCTCCAGCCAATGGCGACGCTGGAGGATGGCAGACCCGCGGCGCTCGCACCGTAATGATGGTGGTCTGAGGACGAGCAGAGGGGCTGCCAGACGACAGCTGTGGAGGAGGCAGGAGCGGGGGGGAGGAGCAGGCATTTGTGAGCCTCCGGGCATTCAGATCTAAACTCTGGATCGGGAGCCCCCTCTAGGCTGAACACAGGAACAGGATGGTGCTCTGGAGGAGTGGACACTTGAGGGCGCTTACGAGGAACTGGCACTAGAGGGCTCTTTCTAAGAGCACTGGAGGGCACTCTGGACTGTATTCGGGGACTGGAGCCTTCTCCTCTTCGGTTTGGCACTTACGCTGTGCCATACTCAGCTCACCCTCAGCCGCGGTGCAGAGGGCGGAGCTCCTCTCTGCGCTCACACCATCTGCGGCTCTCTCCCTCGTGGCGGGCTCTGTAGCCTGCTCTCACACCTGGACTGACGTCACGGCCTCTGGCTCCGCGGCGATCCTCAGCTCTTTCGCTCTCTCTGGCAATGGCTCGTCGGTCGTCGGTGCGTTTGTCGACCCCAGAGGGTTAAACAATTCCTACAGACTCAAGAGAAAGGCCTAAGCCAAAAATTCTGAAACAGTGCTCCACTGATTATTATGGCTACACTACATACGTTGACCTGCTTACTTATGAAAGAATGTTCTTTAAGTGTTCTTTTAGAGAGCTGATAAGTTACACTCACCAAATTATGATCTTTGAGAAAGGATCCAGTTGATTCAAATAACTTGTGTTCACAGACACAGTCTGTTGATCTTCAACATAAAAACTGTAGAATTTCCAAGACTCTTCTGTTCTGTTCCCTTCTTGTAACCTTTGGTGAATTCTTTTATTCTCTCTCTCCTGGCTGGCTCACCAAATTGTTAAAATTTTGCTGTATCTGGCTAAGCAGTTTTTTTGGGGGGTGGCTCGCCAATGTACTAGATTTTTCTAATACATAAAAGAAGTAAGCTTGTCCAAAGTTCTTGTGGGGAGAATAATTTATTTAAGGTTGTAGTGTAGCAGTTCTTCAGCAGCGATGTTAGCATGTCATCCTTCAAACAATCTTAACCCAAGGTACTGTCTCTGTGAGACCAGACCTTTATACTTGGTACAAATGCGCTACAAACAATACAATAACACCCCATGAAGAGCCAATGATAGTGTAACCTCATAATGACCTGATAGGACCTCTCCCATGGAGAGTCCATGATACACTGACCTAAGGCTGACCTAATGGGCTAATTACATGAGCCATTTGGGCTACACTTTTGTAAACAGAGTTTCAGTTGATTGCATCTGAGGCACAGTCACAATGTAAATACATCAGCATCAACTGAAGTACACAATCTTTCAATTAGTAACATTTACATGCCACTGATGCTGCCAATAGAGATAAACTCACTGTTAACCTCAAATATTCCTATAAATAATTAATTACCTTATATTGTTATCTGTGTCCACAGGGTTGAAATGTCTACAGAAGTTTGCAGGTACAGTGTGACTGACATAATTTTCTCCAACACAATTACAATACTTTGTTACTCTGTATTAAATACACATACAATGTTTGTTCTGAAGTTGATTAATAATGTCTGATCTCTCATATAGTGGATGTGACTCTGGATCCAGATACAGCGAATCCATATCTCATCCTGTCTGATGATGGAAAACAAGTCAGTGATGGAGACATTGAGCAGGACGTCCCAGAAAACCCAAAGAGATTTAATGACTACTGTGTTCTGGCAAAGCAGGGATTCAGTTCAGGGAGATTTTACTATGAGGTGCAGGTGAAGGGAAAGGCTGAGTGGGATATAGGAGTGGCCAGAGAATCTATTAACAGGAAGGGGATGATCACATATACCCCAATGAATGGATTCTGGGCTGTGATTCTGAGGAATGAGAATGAATATAAAGCTTGTGAAAGTCCATCTGTCTCTTTCTCTCTGAAAGTGAAACCTGAGAAAGTGGGAGTGTTTGTGGATTATGAAGAGGGTCTGGTCTCTTTTTATGATGTGGGCTCCAGCTCTCATATCTACTCTTTCACTGGTCAGACTTTCACTGAGAAACTCTATCCATACTTTAGCCCATGCGTTAATAATAAAGGTGAAAACTCTAACTCACTTATCATCAGACCGGTTAACAAATTTCCCTAAAATATGCAACATGAAATCTGGAAAGATTAACTGTACTGTTTTGTTTTCAAACATTGTTTAAAATAAAATATTTTTAAATGATATGTTCCAAGAAAAAAAAAAAAAAAAAAAGTATGTTGCCACAGCTGCAGACTGGACCATGAAAACCCTAAATGGGATTTTGATTTCCACAAATGAAAGCTATAAATATATAAACAGGTGAATCTCAATAAATTAGAAGGTCATGGAAAAGTTCATTTATTTCAGTAATTCAACTCAAATTGTGAAACTCGTGTATTAAATAAATTCAATGCACACAGACTGAAGTAGTTTAAGTCTTTGGTTCTTTTAATTGTGATGATTTTGGCTCACATTTAACAAAAACCCACCAATTCACCCACACCTCGCTTAATACATCGGAGATGATTTGAAAGATTCCAGATCTTGTAATTGTGATAACTGATCTCTGGCTAATGTTGTAATCAGCAATAAAGTTCGACCAATAGTGGATTTTACCAATACCGATAGCTAGGTTGGACCACACTGGCCAATACGATTAATCAACCGACAGTTTCTTAAATGGATACTGAACGAAAACTAAAATAGTGCTTTACTATTTATTTAAAAAAAAAAAAAAAAAAGCATTAACAGTACTGAACCATACTTTGTAAATTAATAAAATATTAATTATATTGATCATTAAAGTCATTTCATAGTTTACTAATGTTAAAAGAAGAAACAGTGCTTTACTATTTATTTAAAAAAAAAAAAAAAAAGCATTAACAGTACTGAACCATACTTTGTAAATTAATAAAATATTAATTATATTGATCATTAAAGTCATTTCATAGTTTACTAATGTTAAAAGAAGAAACTTTGAAATTTAAAGCTGCAGTCTGTAACTTTGTTCATAAATTACAAAATTTATATAACAAGAGAGTACACCATGAATCCATTTTCCAAATCCTGTTTTTGGCTTGTCCTGACTATCACTACGGTACACCTATAATAAGCGTTTATATTCTGACTATTTTAGATTGGTTCGGCCAGGTACCGCTGCGGAGTAGCCCAGTACCTGCATGATTCGTCATAGACATAAACAGGGAGAAGTAGCTCCGGCTGCAATGTTCTTCCGCAAGACGCACGCAGTTCTGTTTATTAACCGAAATAACACAATATGTTAGTCACTGTGGCGGGAGGAGCAAACGACAGATACAGTGGGTGTGGCGTCAGGCCTTGGAGAGGCTTTTATTAACAGAAAATAACGGTCCAGAAAAGGGAATCAAGTGTCCAAAATAAACAAGGGATCTGGTGTCCTCGTCGTGCTGCAAGGTTTGTGAAGGTGGGGCAGTGTTCGGGAAGGAAGGGTCCAGATAAGGAGCGGAGTCCGGCGGCCGCACGCGCTCCCCCTCTTGGTCCTGGGCGCGAGGGGCATCGGCTTCTGAGCGGCTTCGTCCTCCTTGGCCTACAGCGCTTCCCGGGGATAAACGACCCGGCATCCTGGCCCGTCAGCCGTATAACGGGTGCAGTTCTCGACCGGACCGTGGGTCCGGCAGCTCACGGCTCTGGCGGCACAGGAGTCCCTCTACGAACCCTTCCTGGACCCACGAGGACACCAGCGTGCATGCACGGGGAAGAGACCGGTCTCCCGAGGAGCGGCGCTCTGGGCAACAGCGGCGGTGATGAGGCTCCATTCGCTTCAGGTGTGCCTCATTACATGCCGACAGACCTGGATGATTCTGCGCCCCTCCTCTCTCACGCACCCACATATTATAGTTTATGCCAATTGATTATCTGCCAATACAAAAATAAATTATATAGCCATTACTGATAAAATTCAGTTTGAATGCTGAATACAGACTGTCACCTGCTGGTATAGGAGAATTATGTTCTCACACAAGCGCAGAGCATAGGCTACACGCTAGTTGGCTGTAGTATGTCCTAACGTTGTCAAAAGTACCGACATCGGTAGCAGTCGTTACTGCAGTTTTAAAAACGTCCATTTCCCACTAACATGATAATTAGGGGGGAGGCAGCCGACTCGCCAAACCCAAGCGTCATCCCCGTCATGACGCCGCCGCCCACACGGGAGTGCTACCATCCTCAACCAGGCTCCATAGTGAACCAGGAGTGGGCGGGGCAGGGATTCTTCTCCGGGCAGCTCTCCCTCTCGCACCGCACCGGAACAGGGACAGAGAAACCGGGTTTTAGTCGACAGCCTCAACCAACCACAGGGTAAATGACAATAGAAGAAATGTCACTTACCCCTTTTGTGGCTGGGAGGCCGTCTCTGTTGTTTCTCCATCCCAGTCCAGGTTTCCACGAACTTTTGCAAGCGAGAGGGGATGGCGTCATCAGGTGTTGCCCAACTGTGCCGTCTAGGCTCCGCCTTGCCCACGTTCGGCAGCTCACGGCTCTGGCGGTGCGGGAGTCCCTCTACGCACCCTACCTGGACCCACGAGGACACCAGCGTGCATGCACGGGGAAGAGACCAGTCTTCCGAGGAGAGGCGTGCTCGGCCTTTAACAGCGGTGGTGATGAGGTGTGCCTCATCACACGCCGCCAAACCTGGATGATTCTGCGCCCCTCCTCTCTCACGCACCCACTCCTGTCGGGAGCCTGGCGAAGGGCGGCGATTAAGGTACGGGGTGATGATGATAATTAGGGGGAGGCAGTCGACTCGCCACAATCACACACCGGGGAAAAACACAGTGCTGCATCTCGAGATTTCACGGTTAACACACACCGGAAGCATCGTGTTCAATTCAAGCAGCGGTCAAAAATGGACATAAGTTTGCTTCAAGAATGAACAATGTGGCATAAATGAGTTTGAAGTTCGGTGTTTTAAAAAAACAGAGCAAACAGAAAAAGCGCGATCTATATTACAACTCTCTTGCTGAAAAATGCACAATACATAATTTTTAGCCTAGAGTGAAGTCATTATGAACATTAACAACGATTTGAGACAAATATAATGTAATTTAATGGAAAACTATGTGAATGGTGCTCTGTAGCACGGCAGGATTTTCTGTCGGCTGCATTTAAATGCGTGTCTGAAGTTTCCCGCTCTGTGCAACGCGCAGTCACGTGTCAAAACCAACAACATGTGCTATCAGTGATAGAGGCCGCTCTCGTACTGTATAATGGCACGGACCCTTCTCAACCACTCCAGCAATGGACGCAACCCGTAAAACTATTGCCATGGATTTTTGCAGATAAACGATAGTTTCAGCAATCAACTAGCGGTGCCAATTAATCAACAAAACCAATGAATCGGTCGACCTCTAATTAGCAATTCATTTAATTTGATCTTTGAAGCAGATTTGTTATGTGACAGCATTAATTAATTTCTTAAGGGTCAAGATCAAGTTATCTGCATCTCCTGCGCTCCATCAAGCCACTCCCATAATAGCTTTCACCAATCAAATTAATGAACGACTCAGATTAACTGTATAGCATGAGTGTAAGACTCCAATACAATTATAAACTAATTATTTTATCACAAATAAATCTTTCAAATAGTAAAACTGGCTGTGTCTATAGTATTATAGACTACGCAACATTATATTATTTTCAAATTAAATTTTAAATTATTTTAAATTGTCACTGGATCAGTAGGGTACTCTTGAAATAAAGTAGCGGTGGCTGGGACAGATTTTAAGCATCAATTTTGCTTAAAAAAAAAAAAGCAAACTAATCTTATTTACATGAAATAAGATGCTCCTGAGTAGGTTTAAGCTTACGGACCTGTTGCTATGACAGCAATTCCGGGAGGAGCTTCGAAGAACCAACCAATCTAAGGTCATGCCAAATCGTCAATAAAATCCAGCTAAACGACTTAGCAACGTACGAAGAACAGACCCCAGGCCTGTGGGACACTGGGAAATGAGAGACGCCTGTACTCTGGTCAACTGCAGATGACAAAGGAGCAAAAACTTGTAACGTCACAGATTAACCCAATCCATCATAAATACAGACACTGGTTATGTCTGTATTTTAGTTTGTCAATTGTTTATCTGCCAATACTAAATAAATAAATAAATAAATAAATAATAGTTGCCATTACTGATGAAATTCAGTTTGAATGCTGAATACAGACTACTGCCACCTGCTGGTATAGGAGAATTGTGTTCTCTTACACAAGCGCAGAGCATAGGCTACACGCAGGTTGGCTGTCGACTGTAATCGGTCCTAGTGTTGTCAAAAGTACAGACTTCGGTACCAGTCGGTACTGCAATTTTAAAAACATCCATTACCCGCTAACATCTGAGCGCCGAGCGCTCACACAGAAGCACACATGAGCGTTTGAAAGCTGTGTTTATCAGCGCGAATCCGTCTATGCAGGGCCGTACCCACCACTGAGGTCCCGTACCCAGACCTCGGTATTTTTCCAATAACATCAGGTAATTGTTTTACAAATTCTATTAATTATGCTTTGGTGCTGCAAGGATAAAAAGCCAAGATAACAGATCTTCTCATCTGAGATGCCTCAACGGTAGGGGTGTGCGATATACATCGTCTGCGACAATATCGTAATTGTTGTTTTAACGGTGTGCGATTTGATATTATGGAGTATTTTGCAAAAACTATTCAAAACACCCCTACAGAATTCACACATACATTATGTGAAGTCTAGACTAGTGCGTGTGCGCATTTAGAGTGCATTCTTGCACTGCATGATTCAGTCTATTAAAATGCATTTAGAATGAGGATCACAAATTCAAGACATGGGGCAGAAAATGTATACATTTACACCACTTCATATAGTTAATCAATTTCACACGAAGAGTGCGTTTTTCTCAAAAAAATTACCATGATTACAACTGTGATATTGGTGTTTTACAACAGTTCAATAAATAAGAAGTTAATTAAGAGACTTACGTTTTAGACACCATATTGCCTGTTTTTGCTCTATTTCGCCAACCAAAATCATTCCAAACACAGCGCTATGGTGTTTCGTTCCTGAATAAATGTTTAAATGATTCGGTTCAATCGCAGTGACTCACTTATTAACAGTGATTTGCTGCCACCTACTGGCAGTTTTAATTTCACATTTCAACTTTTTTCCCCCCGATTTTTTTCATGTTTTAAATCATTTCAAATATCAGCATTCAACGTTTTAGGTTTAATATATCAAAACATTATTTATGCATTTGTAATTGCAGGTTAAATGCATTCATTTCCTGCATTAAACCGTGTGTAAATACATCTAAATGCCACTTCAGATGCAGCTTCTGTGCTGATTTAATTTGCTTTGTAACGGCCCAAATGTCTTATTATTCTAATTCACTGATTAAATGCAAGAATTTGACTCAAAAGATAATGGACACTTTTAGAAAAAATGGCTTTATAAAAGGGAAAAATGCCAATAAAATATAAAAATCTGTTTAAATATTAGTTAAAAAATTTCTATCAGTGTGAATAAATTAATAAAAAATAATATTCATGTTTAATCATTTTAGACACGTGATTTTACTGAAGGCTACCAGGATAATTATAACGGAGTTTATTAAATTCATAAACAAACAAACTAGATCTTCTCTATTTCCAGTTTGTAGCGTGGATCATTCATTGCAACATTTAATCTGATTCTCATGCTTAAGAATCGGTTATCTTGAAAAATAATTTATGCTACTACTGCCCACTGACTTAGCTTTAAACGTATATTATCCAATTTATGAGCCTTAAATCTTAAAATGCACACATGTAGGTCAAAAAAATCAAATTTCCCAAAAATCTTCATTTTGGGACCTCAGTATTTACAAAAACCTGCGTACGGCCCTGCGTCTATGTGCAGATATATTAGGGATCCGCTGATAGACTCGGCTTTCAAATGCTCCTGTATGTATCTGTGTGAGCGCTCTGTGAAGAGCGTGAAGCGATGATCATTGCCAATCACAGTCATCTCTGTTGAGCGCATGAACACTATGGCCAATCAGCTGTGTTTAAAAGAATCCGCTCAACAGCGCTCAAATGTTGGCGGGAAATGGACGTTTTTAAAACTGCAATACCGACTGGTACAGAAGTCGGTATTTTTAACACCACTAGTCTGTCCGATGTGTTCTAGTGCAACTTTTTTTTGCCCCAACACAGGTAATGCAAGGCAATGGGAGGCGACGCCGCAGTCGGCTTTTCTCAGTGCTAGTTCTTTGGCATCAGTTTGGTGCATCCCTACCATAACTGCAAGCTTCTCCACATCACTGACAGATAAAACGAGAACATAAACTTACTGGAAGGTGAAATACAGCGCATATATGATATAGTACAGATCACAAATCTAAAGTGCATAAACACGTTACAGCTGAAATTAAAATGCTCTTAAACACAAAGTCTTACCCGTTCATGATCAGTCTGATTTTCTGCATTCCCAATCCCTCCATATGCAACAAAACGCTCTTCAGCACTTGTGACAGCGGCTTCTGGAACGAGTTCTTGACTGTCAACTCATCAAGTGATTTTTAACGAATGCAGCTACTAATTCAGATTTTTGGGGTTTTCCCAGTCAACAGCCAAAACAGACAACGGGCCTCGCACATAGTGTCCAAAAACAAGATCATTTGGACTAAACCCAGTACTCTCCTGTGCAGCTTCCCAAGCTGCCATCAATAACCAAGATAAACCAACCTCCCAATCCTTCCCCCTCTCAGTACAATATGACCTCAGTAAAGACTTAAACATTTGATGAAACCTCTCCAGTGCTCCCTGACTCAGAGCATGATAAGCACTGGAGAGGTTGTGTTGGATGTGAAGTTGTTTCAACACTTGATCAAACAAATTAGAAGTAAAATTACTCCCCTGGTCAGACTGGATAATTTTTGGTATTCCAAATACAGAAATAAACTGAGTTAGTGCTTTTACAACCAACTTCGCCGTTACTGAACGTCACCCCCATATGGCCAGATGTATTATGTGCGGTCTGTAACAATTTGACGGAGAAACCGTGGTATTACAGTATATCTGTACAACAGGATCACCAATTGCAAACTCTCCATGCGGAACCCACTTTCAAACCAACAACCCTTCCTCCAGGTAATACCCAGAAGAAAGATTGTAAATTGTGTCATAAGGGACCATTCGACCAAACAACTCAAGAGTAGAATCAGCTTTTTGTTCCCTTATCAAATCTCCTCATGACACAGACAAAACGGACGGAATGTCTAGAGTTCTACTCGCCACTTTTTTAGAATCAGGCTTATCAACTGGTGTTTTACTCACAGATAGAGTTATCACACACGCTACGGAAAAGCATTTTAAGAGTTTATCACTGTCTGATTTGAAGGCCATCGGAGAGGATGTAACCACCAACTGTGGTAAATCACCTCGCCAAACTCGTTCACCAGCCAAGTCATTTCCTAAGATTACCTGTACTCCTTCCACAGGCAAACCGGAACATACAGCAACTTCCACTTCTCCCTGAATCAAATCAGATTGTAAAACAAGTTTGTGAAGCGGAACAGACATAACATTTAAACCAATGCCCTTAATCAGTACATTACTTCCAGTATAGGAAGGAGTAGAAAATGGCAACGCAGACTCCAAAACAAAGGTTTCTGATGATCCTGTATCCCGAAGGATTTTAACAGGTACATCCAGTACCTTCTGTAACAAAGGGAGTAAACGCTGAAAAAACAGACGTGCAACTTTTCTGACCATCATGTGATGTCTGGGCATTTACGGTCAAAGCAACAGGTCCTGAAGGGGAAAAATTTAGACTTCACTTTCAACATGTCTTTTGTTTTTAACAATGGACATTCTTTCTTCCAATGACCAAAGACATGACAATTACACGTATTTGCTCTCTCTTTTTCCCCACCAGAGGCATGTTGTCCTCCAAGTGGATCACGCGACAATTTGGCAGAGTGAACGGATTTACGCCAGGGTTCTTTTTGAAGATTTTCTCCATCTCGTGCATCCGCAACACGTTCGAAAAGTAAAAAGAAACGCTCAACATCTTTTTCATCAAATTTAGGAATCAACTTCATATTACCCACCAGATCAAATTTACAAAAAGCCAAATTACGCTCCCCTCCACCATTAACAGCAAGCCTACCATCCCTTATTAAATCCAACCGATAGCGTTCTAGTTCAAGCTGTTGTTGCTGTAACTGGACTTACGACAACTCGATGCGATTTTGCACATCTAACATTTTACCTTGCATCTCAGCCTGAATTACCAACAATTGTTTTTGTTGTTCAAACATTAGGTGAGACATTGTAGACGTCGCATTAACAAAAGCTGAAGCATCTTCCGCAATTTGAAACTCTAAAACGCCGCTTTCAATTAACGCGGTCTTTATTAAGGTTTTAATGTTGTCTTTTAAACGTTTATCTTGGGTAACCAAATTAATTTTATAGTGGCCTGCAAGTTCTACTAGTTGATCTTTAGTCAAATCATTTAACAAATCTTCAGACGGAGCAATAACAAATTCTTCCACCTTTGACGCCATTGTGAAAGACAAAAAGTAAGGTTAGTTTAAAAAAAAACAAAAAAACAACAACAACAACTTGGTGTAGAAATTAGATAAGCAATTCCCTCTAACTACATTTCAAAACTATCTAAACTCATCCCTAATCTTCGTACAGTTACTTGCAGCGGGTTTTTATACACTGTAAACCAGCGTTTGAAATAGCGACCGATTAACGAGTCACCATTACAAAACACGGACGTGTTCCCGAGACAACTGCTCTAACTGCTTTCACCGTACAAACAAAACAAACTAAAATAAAAAAAAAATAGACCATGCATTTTTATCAATGATCATCATTGTGCAGGTACAGTGCAACACATGGTCAAAGAACAGATGACAGAGAATAACATCACTGTAGGTTGCAAAAAGTTTATTAGGCCACTGATATGGTGATGAACTTTATTTCATTCATTGCCAGAAGATGACGGTTTTAAAACTTAAAAAGGTAACAGAAGAGCATAAAAACAAATGGTAGTTGGATCTGTGCTACTAGAAACATGTAGCTGTAATCATCCAGGTGTTCTGGGATTTTTGGTTTCACTGTGCAAATGGAACCATAAACCTTGTGATAATCTTCATTTGTAAATTTCTATTTGTTTGTAAAAATGTTTAAATATTTTACATTGGAAACATGAAAAAGATAGATAGAAGATATTTTAGCAACATGTTTTTGCAGCAGTGTATGATTGTATCATAGTTTACAACCAGACAGCAGACAATTCACAACCAGACAACATGGAGAATGTTGAACGGGGTAAATTAAGACATGGATCCTCACACCAGTATACAAAAAAATATGTCTACAGATACGTTTATATAGGTTTATTTCATTTGTTGCAGGCAGTGATGTATTCAACAAATGATAACAACTAATAACAGACACAGTTGTAAAGCATCGCAAGCTACAAATGAAGAGCACAAAGAACCGAAATCAGTGTATACAACTAGCTGAAGTTTGCTGTGCTTTATCCTAACATTACACAAAGAATGCCTGCAATCATTCAGTCAGGGACGACTGCACAAAACGTGCACTGTAAATGAAAAACATTATAAACGGTTACGAAATGATAAACAAATGTAGTTTGTGCAACGCCGGAAATATATTTACCTTTTTTTAAATATTCCATTTTTATTTTAGTTTGTTTTGTTTGTACGGTGAAAGCAGTTAGAGCAGTTGTCTCGGGAACACGTCCGTGTTTTGTAATGGTGACTCGTTAATCGGTCGCTATTTCAAACGCTGGTTTACAGTGTATAAAAACCCGCTGCAAGTAACTGTACGAAGATTAGGGATGAGTTTAGATAGTTTTGAAATGTAGCAGAAACACAACAACCTTCATCACTAGGGCACAACTTCTTGGGAAGTAGAAATCAATAATATTTTAAAATATGCACTTTCATTTGTATACCTAATATGTCAATTTATATGTCATATTTTACATGTTTAAACATATGCTTTATCTTCCT
This sequence comes from Sinocyclocheilus rhinocerous, assembly GCF_001515625.1. Taxonomy (NCBI): domain Eukaryota; kingdom Metazoa; phylum Chordata; class Actinopteri; order Cypriniformes; family Cyprinidae; genus Sinocyclocheilus; species Sinocyclocheilus rhinocerous. The sequence goes on from NW_015627543.1 coordinate 529,102, forward strand.
GTGAGTTTGTTTTGTGAATGTGAATCTACGTCATGCCGCGTTGCAAGCTGGGGCGCCGCCGCCATTTTGAGAGGATCCCCCTCTGCTGCAAATGCTGAAATTAATACGGATACCGGCTTATCTTTTGTTTTGTTTGCCTTTAAGTTAAATATTCACATTCTTCATTGGATCGTTTGCAGGGAAGAGAAGCTAGTTTATCGCTTCGCATGATAATTAGATTTTATCTCTTAAGTTTTGTAGAATTTAATTTACTTCGATCTGATTAGCGTGAAAACAGTGTCGCCCGCTGGACGCGTGCTGCTGCTTCAGCCGTCATATGGTAGATTATCCAAATAAACTGTTTGTTCAACAAGCTGACAGAAGTCGATCCATTTCTTTGTTCAAAACATTTAAATTATGGAGTATAATTGTTGTCACTGTATATATTAATTTTTCCATGGCCCCAGAGGAGAATCAGAGATTGTGGATCACATTCAACAGACAGACACAAGCACACTGCTGTATGTTTATATTTATTTCAACAAATGATAACTTAAATGAAATCACTGGAAGCTTGTGAATTTAAAAATGATTTAAAAATGCTGGTTTAATGTACTAAGACAGTGATAAGACGGGGGAAGTGAGCCGGCGCGCTCATCAAGCTCAGGAAGCGCGGATTTCGAACGCCTTTGCCTAGCATCCATCTGGCAAATCTCTGCTCTCTACCCAACAAAACGGACAAACTTCTTCTGCTCTCCCAGATAAATAAGGATTTCTCACACTCTGCTGCTCTGTGTTTCACGGAAACCTGGCTGAATGACGCCATACCGGACAGCGCACTCTATCTGCTGAGCTTTCAGCTTTTCAGAGCGGACCGCGACGCATAATAAACAGGGAAATCGCACGGCAGCGAGACATGCTTTTACATCAATGAAAGATGGTGTAGAGACGTAATTGTGTTAAAGAAGATGTGCTGTCCCGATCTAGAAGCGCTCTTCATTAACTGTAAACCATTCTATTCGCCACGGGAGCTTCACTCGTTCATTCTCATGAATGTTTACATTCCTCCGCAAGCGCACGTGAGCCTGGCTGATCAGATCACAGAGACAGAGCAACAACTCCCGGACTCTGTTTTAATCATTCTCGAGGGCTTTAATAAAGCAAATCTTTCCCGTGAACTGCCAAAATACAGACAGCATGTTACATGTCCCACCAGAGACAGTAATATACTAGATCACTGTTACACAGCAATAAAGGATGCATATCACTCTGTCCCACGGGCAGCGTTGGGGCTCTCTGATCACTGCCTGGTTCTTCTTATACCAATCTACATGCAAAAACTTAAATCTGCTAAACCTGTAGTCAAGACTGTAAAGAGATGGACCAACGAAACAGAGTGGATTTTACAAGCCTCTTTCGACTCCACTGATTGGACTGTTTTTGAAGCTGCTACCACTGATCTGGACGAACTCACAGAGACTGTAACATCCAATATTAGTTTTTGTGAGGATATATGCATTTCTACCAGGACTTATTTAACATTGAACAATGATAAGCCATGGTTTACAGCAAAACTCAGACATCTTCGTCAGGCCAAAGAGGATGCCTACAGAAATGGCGAGTCTTGTACAATCAGGCCAGGAACACACTGAATAAGGAGATTAGAGCGGCTAAAAGGAGCTACGCTAAAAAGTTAGAAGATCAGTTCACTTACAATGACTCCGCTTCAGTGTGGAAAGATTTGAAAGCCATCACAAACTACAGGACACCAGCCCCCAGCACTGAGGACGAATCAACAACTTGCTGAAGACCTGAATGAGCTTTATTGTAGATTAAACCCCTCACACCCGTTCTGACCAGGTCTTCAAAGAAGTTTATTCACGTGTGCTATTAGTATACTTCTTTTAAACTAAAAATAGGAAAGCATAGTCAGTACACTGATATTTGTATACTTGCTACATAAAGTATACTTAAAAATATACTTGAACTTTACTTAAGTATACTTACTAAAATAAACTTGAAGTATACTACTTTTTGGTAAGGGTCATTTGGGACGCAGTTTATATTTAAATAAAAGCAACACTCACAAAGCTCGTTAAGCCAACCGATTCTCCACACCGATTCTCTCGACCGCCAAAATAACGCTGAAATTTAAATGGATGAGATTCGCGCTTCAGAACCATTACATGTTCACTGTACGGTGGTTGCCCAGGCAACTGACATCATTGTATATATCCGTGGTTGATTTTATTAACAACTAGCAATCTTGGATTTTAATTCAAATACCTTTTTATGTTTTATTGTTTTATCTTCTGAGGAAATCACTGAACATTTCAAAGATTTCACTGTGAAGCATAGGTTTCCTGTGCTCCATTTCTAACGAGCTGCAATGTGTAAACGGCGGTAACTTGATACTTGACACTGCTGTCATCAAAAAAGAACTACTGTAACCAAAACAAAATAAATACTCTAAAGGTTTCTTACACAGTTACACACTCAGCAGGAATGAATTAGAAACTGTTTCATATTCATGATAATGGGCGGAGCTACAGTATGACATCACTGTAGCTGAGTGAAAAACTTCAGTGAAAGTGAAACTTAGCAGATGAACTGAAAGCTTTGTCAAACAACACTTCTATTCAGAAACTCGAAAATTAACAATCAGATCTGGTATTCACTCACAGGTAAGTGATGGAAATGTAAAGAGCTCGTTCAGTAGTTAAATAGAATGAAGCAGTATCATAATGTGTGTAACAGAATGTAATTTCATTGGCTGTAAGTCAAAGTTTGAAGTGTGCTGTTAGTGTAGAGGCAGAAGAAACAGGAAGTACCTGAGCTGCAGTCAGAATTAACAAAGTCCAGTGAAAATCATAACTCCATTGAATAAAAATGATAGATGGTGTTTAAAGGTGTTTATTTAGTAGGTTGTATGTTTGAAATATACACTTCCACCTTTTTTCTGTGCTGTCTTTCATATAAAAATACCTTTTCGTGTTACTAAAATATTGTTGTAAAACTTTATTTAGCTTCTTTATTTAGTTTCTTCTTCTACCACCCAATAATATCTCATTGCAGTGCCACAGAGTCACCAGACCTGAAACACCAGACCAGCAGTTTCAGAACAGAAGTTAGGGGCGGAGCTTATAGACTCCGTGAGATTGACATTCATCAACGTTGTCCTAACTTCCAGTCTGAAACTTCTGTCACATATTGCTCTATATAAACAGTGGTTTATAGTTTACATTGTCATGAAAGTTTTTAGTTAGAATCGTTTTTAATGTGTGATGTGTTTCTTAAGTATTAATGTGGATGTATCTATGTCACCAGTGTCAAAGAAAATGTCCGCTCTGTGACAAGCAGAACAGACTATAAAGTTTAACTTAACTTAAAATGCAACATCCATACACAAACTAAATGACTCGATCACATCATTAGTATTATCAAAACTGCTCTGTTCAGCAATGTAGATGATATATTGTCATTACTTAACTTTTCAGCATGGCATCCTCCAGCGGTCCACTAAATGAGGAGCTCCAGTGCTCCATCTGTCTGGATGTGTTCACTGATCCAGTCACCACTCCATGTGGACACAACTTCTGCAGAACCTGCCTGAACAAGTGCTGGACAAACACACAGACCTGCTTCTGTCCACTCTGTAAAGATTTGGGAATCCCTGCATTATATGAAGAAACATTAATAAACATGAAAAAAGGCATGATGCCCAGAGTCTTACAGGTTTTAAATATTTTTGTAAAAATCTCCAGAATCAACAGTTACTGAAAATCACTACATATGGGTCACAACACAGGCCAGAGACAAGAGGTAAGTGATCAAACAGATGGTTTTATTGACTTGTATGCAGGATGAGATCGTGGCAGCAGATAGCAGGTGAGAAAAGCACACAGAATAACAGTTTGAGGGTTCTTAGCTGTTGTGACTGATGCTGGGTCTGAATTCCATCCCGCCCGATGACATAGCCGAGGAACTGCACCGTGGAGCAATGGAATTCGCATTTCTCCAGTTTGAGGTAAAGGTGGTGTTGTCGGGGGCCTTTGGAGGACCTGTTTCACGTGGTGGCGATGTTCAGCCAGGTTCCGGGAGTATATGAGGATATCATCGATGTAGACGATCACGAAGCGATGGAGGAACTCCCGGGAAACACCTCGTTCATGAAGCCTTGGAAGATGGGCGGTGAGTTGGCCAGGCCATACGGCATTACCCTGTACTCGTAGTGGCCAGATGGAGTGATGAAAGCTGTCTTCCACTCGTCGCCTTCCCGGATATGAACGAGGTTATACGCGCTCCGCAGGTCCAACCTGGAGAATATGCGTGCTCCACGGAGTTTCTCGAGGGCGGCTGGGACCAGGGGAAGTGGGTATGGCAGCTTCACAGTCTGGGAGTTCAGAGCACGGTAATCTATGCACGGCCTCAAGCCCCTGTTCTTTTTGCCCATGAAGAAGAAGCTCGAGGCAGCAGGTGAGGTCAAGGGTTGGATAAATCCTTGCTTGAGAGCCTCCTGGACGTAGACCTCCATGGCCTTGCGCTCCAGGATCAACAGTGGGTATACTCTACCCTTGGGGGGTTTTGCCCCATGCAGCAGGTCGATGGCACAATCCCATGGCCGATGAGGTGGAAGGCGGGTTGTTGCCTGCTTGCTGAAGACATCCTGGAATGGCACATAGTCAGATGGGACGGTGGGAATCTCCTGAGGCTCGGGGAGTTTTGGGCATACTCGGCCCAGGGGAGGAAGCGGCTCCAGCTGTGCTGATCTTCGTGGCAGTATGACCGGAGGTACCGTCCGAGCTCCTGGATCTTACTCTCAGTCAGCCCTTTTGTCTGGGGATGGTAGCCAGAGGACAAGCTCACCATGACTCCCTTTAACAGGAAGAAAGCCTTCCACACGTGAGAGATTAATTGGGGACCTCAGTCAAAGACAACCTCCTCCGGGAGGCCGTAGTTCCAGAAGACGTGGTTAAAAAGGCATTCCGCCATTTCTAGTGCAGTTGGTAGACCCTTGAGGGGAATTAGCTTGCACGCATTTGAAAAGCGGTCAATGACCACCAGGACACAGGTATTACCATCAGAGTTGGGGAGGTCAGTGATGAAGTCTACCCCGATATGGGATCAGGGCCTTTGTGGAATGGGCAGTGGGACAAGCTTGCCTACGGGGAGGTGACGAGGAGTCTTCAACATGGCACAGATGGAGCAGCTTCGGACGTACCGGATGACGTCCCAGATCATACTGGGCCACCAGTACCGAGCTTGGAGGAGCAAGAGGTTGGCTGCCTGGGTGTCCAGAGCCCAGTAGATTATAAACAGAGCCCAGAAGGGTCTGCCGTTGTGACGTGGGAACGCAAGTTCTCCCTTCTGGGCCTCCCAGCAGAGCAGGTTCGGTAAGGGTGGCGGCACGGATGTTCTCAGAGAGCTCACACTGGATGGGGCTGACGATAAGGGCTGGAGGGAGGATGGGTTCTGGCTTCGTGGGTGACTCTGGTGAGTACAAACGAGACAAGGCATCGGCCTTGCAGTTGCGGTTTCCGGGACGGTAGTTGATGGTGAAATTGAACAGTTAAGGGTATGAAAACTTATGCAATGTACTTATTTCAGGTTTTTTTATTTTGAATAAATTTACAAAGTTGTGACCGTTCTGTTTTTGCTTTGTCATTATGGTGTATTGAGTAGATTGATATGGGAAAAAAGTAATTTAAAGCAGTTAACAAGCCTGCAACATAACAAAACGCGGGAAAAAATGAAGGGGTATGAATACTTTCACAAGGCACTGTATGAGCATTATAAAATGTAATATTTTATAATTACAAATACTTGATTTTTGGAAGCTGATCCAGTAATCCAGATTACATGTAATCAATTACTATGCAGCACTGGTTGTGTGTTAAATACATTTTTATCAATTTTTGGAATTTTTTATGTGTTTTTAAAACGTTTTTAAAAAGACGCTGCAGAGCGTGACGTCATATCACAGCCACTGCAGCTTCCAAAGAAATTTCACATGCTCAAAGTCTCGTGTGACCGCAGCTTTACCCTGAAAACTGTCTGAAGATGCAAAAGTAAATTCATTGATAAATGGTTGAGTCTCTTAGCGTCTCTCAAGTATTGGAGGTTCTTATGATCGGTGATCACTGTGAATGGATGGTGGGCTCCCTCCAGTCAGTGGTGCCACTCTTCCAGAACCAACTTGATAGCGAGCAGTTCTCGGTTCCCGATGTCATAATTCTGCTCCGCTGGGGATAGTTTCTTGGAGTAGTAAGCGCAAGGATGGAGGCTGGGAGGCTCACCAAACTGCTGGGACAGCACGGCCCCGATTCCGGTGGTGGATGCGTCCACTTCCACCACAAATGGAGATTGGGGATCAGGGTGACGTAGGATGGGGGTGTGCTGAATTCCTCTTTGAGCTTCTCGAAGGCTTCGCGAAAGTATTCATACCCCTTCATTTTTTTCACATTTTGAAAACAGCAAAAAAAAAAATGCATCTACGGGACCCTCAGACTGTGAGAAACAATATTCTCTGGTCTGATGAACCTCAGTTCTAAGCATCATGTTTGAAGGAAATCAGCTCTCACCTGCAGAGTACCATCCCAAAAATAAAGTGTGCTGGAAGCAGCCTCATGCTGTGGACTCATCAGAGTAGAAGAAAAGCTCAATGCACCAAAATATAGAGATAACCTTAATGAAAACTCAGTCCAGAGCATTCAGAACCTCAGACTGGGCAGAAGGTTCATCTTCCAACAGGACAATGACCCTAAGCACACAGCAAGAGTGCCTTATAGACAACTCTATGAATGTCCTTGATTGGCCCAGCCAGAGCCTTGGCTTGAACGCAATCAAATTTGAAAACTGTGAACTGAAACTGTGCATCTGCCCCCATCCAATCTGACAGAGCTTGAGAGGTGAAGAGATGAGGAGAAGAATGACAGATAATTGCCAAATGATGATGATCAAAGCTTGTCACATCACACCCAAATAGATTTGAGGCTGTAAAGGTGCTTCAGCTAAGTACTGAGTTAAGGGTATGAAAACCTATGCAATGTACTTATTTCAGGTTTTTTTATTTTTAGAAATTTACAAAGTTGTGACCGTTCTGTTTTTGCTTTGTCATTATGGTGTATGGAGTAGATTGATGTGGGAAAAAAGTAATTTAAAGCAGTTAACAAGCCTGCAACATAACAAAACGCGGAAAAAAATGAAGGGGTATGAATACTCATATGACGCTGCAGAGCGTGACGTCATATCACAGCCACTGCAGCTTCCAAAGAAATTTCACATGCTCAAAGTCTCGTGTGACCGCAGCTTTACCCTGAAAACTGTCAGAAGATGAAAAAGTAAATTCATTGATAAATGTCTGTATTTTTCTCTGTTTGTAGAATCAGCTGCTTCAGACACAGATAGATGTGCAGCAGAAGATCCAGAACAGAATGAAGAAGATTCAAGAGATCCAGCACTCAGTAGAGATGAGAAAGGTGAGTGATCTAATTATGAAAATTAATGTTAAGCTTCATAATATTTTAATGCATAATTGATGAAGGTGTTGAATTTAATGGGGGGGTTTTTCCAAGTAACATGAGACCAGCAGATGAGAAAAGCAACAAGTACATTTGTAGTACATTCTTATTTTTTGGGCTAAATAGTAAAACTTATACACTATAAATACACTAATTAAAAGTATATTTCTACTTCAGTAGTACTTCAGTGCAATTGCAAAAGTATACTAAATACCACTGATATTTAAATTGATTTTAGTACATTGAAATAAAGTGTACTATTGCAAAAAAAATATATAGATGACTTTTATTAGTGTGCTATAAATTATTTAAAAATTAGTTAAATGTTAGTACACTTTTATATAGTCATTCTAAGTTTAAATTAAATAGATTTTATTCTAAATTTATCGGTAATGTAATAGTTTTAAGTATATTTTCCAAACTGTGCTACTTAAGTACACTTAATATAAATTAATACACTAATTAGCACTAACACTTACATTTATTTTAAGTGTAGTACCAGAAGTGTTTTATAATTGCATTGCTTAAAAGTGTGCTACGATCACTTTACATAAAATTTTAATGGTTTTTTATATATGCAATCACTAAGTTCTATTTGGATTTTCGTGAAAGATACAGTAGAAATGTTTTACTTAAGGTCAGTTTGGACTTGTGTATTAATTATTCTTTCAATCTATGGGTGTTTACATTTACATGAATTACATTTACAGTAATGTTAATCAAATGTATTATTTCTAACATTCAAGTAGTTAATTTATTAATGATGGAAAACAACAGCTTCATGAAGTGACTACACAATAGGTGTAATTTTAGGATGCGTTTAGATGTGAAACAAAATTCACAGTTTAACAGAAAGTATACTTTTAGCATAAAGTACTTAAAGTGCTATATTTTTTAATGTGGAAGAAAGTGCTACTAATGACATAGTAATAGTGTACTTGACTGTACTATTTAAAGACACCAAACATGTAGTTAAGTATCATATAAAGGGAATGTTAACATAATTACAATACATTTGAAATTAATTATTTAATCTATAAAAATATGTGGGCAATACATTTTGTATATAATTGTTATATATTATTCTTATATTTTAAATAATTAATATTTTCTATGTATGATGAGTATATTAAAGTGTATGAAAGATGGTTTCAGTTGTACTGGTAACTAAATAAAAAACAATTACAGAGAAAATATGTTAAAAGCACATTTTAGTTCATAAGTATGGTGTCCCAAAATAGCACAGTTGAGTACACTAGATTATCTTAAGAATATTTTTAGTATATTAAGTACAAAATTTGTGTGTGAAAATAGAGCACTTTAAGTACATTATGGAAGTGTAAGTAAAAAAGTGTATTTTACTGCACTTTTTTTCACCTGGTGGCATGAAACAGAAGTTGCGATTGTCTTTGCGTCCCTATTGTGACGTACATCTGAGTGAAACTAATTGTTAATTGATCTCATTGATCAGAGGAACGCAGAGGAAGAGAAATCAGCCAGAAATCAGCTCTTCACTGATCTGATCCGCTCCATTGAGAGATGTCAGTCTGAGCTGCTGAAGATGATGGAGGAACAGCAGAAAGCAGCAGAGAAACAGGCTGAAGATCTCATTAAAGAGCTGCAGCAGGAAATCACTGATCTGAAGAAGAGAAACACTGAGCTGGAGCAGATCTCACACACTGACGATCATCTGCACCTCCTACAGGTCTGTCAACATCTGTCTCATCACCGAGAATGCAGAATATTATTGGTCATATGCTCTGTTGACAAACCTGATGAGCTGCTGTCTTCAGAAACTGTGCAAAAGAGAATTAAACTGTAATAAAGTCAAATTTGAAAAATGAGTTAACGGTGTAAGCTCCTGCATATGATCATATCTAATAGTCTTCTCCCTCCTGCTGTAGATGTTCTCATCTCTGTGCAGTCGTCCACACATCAAGAACTGGACTGAGATCAGTATTGACTCTGATGTGAATGTGTATTCAATGAATAGAGCTCTGATTCAGCTGGAGAAAACTCTAGATGGGAGACTAAAAAAAATTGGTCAAACTGGTATGTGAATATCAAATATAGTGAACAGATTTCTTATGTGAAGATCTATCCAAACTTAAACTAAAGCAACATGTAATAAACATGATGTAACTATTAACATACCTGTACAAACTGCACTCACAGGAATTACATCAGTAACACAAACACTAACCAGAAATCTGACTAAAATTAATCAGTCTAGAAACATTTCCCACTTCACAATGACGATTCAGAATATTGCAGCTTAAATAACACAATTTCTTACATTGTTTTATAAACTGATGGATGAGCAACATTTACATGCTGATGCTCAATGTTAACATGAAATATTACAATAAATAATTAATCATTATATTGTCATCTGTATCCACAGGGTTGAAGTGTCTACAGAAGTTTGCAGGTACAGTGTGACTGACACCATTTCCTTCAGTACATTTTATGATCTGTATTATATGAAAACGTTTGTTCTGAAGTTGATTGATAATGTCTGATCTCTCATCTAGTGGATGTGACTCTGGATCCTGATACAGCGCATCCATATCTCATCCTGTCTGATGATGAAAAACAAGTCAGTGATGGAGACATTAAGCAGGACGTCCCAGAAAACCCAAAGAGATTTGATTATGTTGTTTGTGTTCTAGCAAAGCAGGAATTCAGTTCAGGCAGATTTTACTATGAGGTGCAGGTGAAGGGAAAGACTGAGTGGAGTTTAGGAGTGGTCAGAGAATCCATTAACAGGGTGGGTAATTTAATTTATACTCCAGTGAATGGATACTGGGCTGTGATTCTGAGGAACGAGAATCAATATACAGCTTGTGATAATCCATCGCTCTCTTTATCTCTAAAAGTGAAACCTGAGATTGTGGGAGTGTTTGTGGATTATGAGGAGGGTCTGGTCTCTTTTTATGATGTGGGCTCCAGCTCTCATATCTACTCTTTCACTGATCAGACTTTCACTGACAAACTCTATCCATATTTTAGTCCAGGCCTTAATCATGGAGGTAAAAACTCAAAACCACTGATCATTTCACCTGTCCGTTAAAATGAACAAATCTCCCAAAATCTGAAACATAAAATTATTAATTAGATAAATTATTAATTAGAATTAATAAAAAAGGAGAAAAAAAGAAAGAAATCCGCACACTGATTGCTTAAATTCTTTTAAATGATGATTTATGATCAAATAGACTACACTGGAAAAAATATCCACCTTATTCTTCAACCCGAAAGGCAAAGGTACAAAGTATGCAAAAAGAAGATCATATTAGCATTATCATTCATCTCAATGGCGTCACAATAATTCAATGACACTACAAGATCAGCTTCAAGTTGCTATGATGTTAAAGACAAATATGTATTCGTTTCACGCTTTCAACCCAATTCAACACCTCAGGGACTGTAATAATTTAAAAATGCAAGCTCTTCTGAAGATCTAGTGTTTTTTTTTTTTTAATTG
>NW_015627543.1:541935-545628 GCF_001515625.1 Sinocyclocheilus rhinocerous
GGTTTAATCTTACATCTAATGTTGTTAAATTAATGTTTATTGCATTATTTCAGTATCATGTGTGTCACCATGATGGGGTTTAGTGTCTGTGTGAATGACACTGTGCACCTTCTATATATAAGTATTGTCCTCCTCAGCTCATATAAAAGCTGTTTGTGATGAGCGTTGGTTCATCATGTGACTTTCTCATCACCACCAGTTTTTGGTGGTTATCAGTGCATTACAATGGTTCAAAACAGATATTAGTACTTCAATATTTTGGTTTATTAACATTACATCAGTTAATGAAATACGGTATTTTATTGTGAATTTAAGTTAAGTCTGTAAAAAGTCAAATGTTGCTACCATATTTTTTACGGTGAAGTTCTGGCAACCACAGCTGCCGGTATTTTACTGTAAATGTCACAGATGTTTTTTTACAGTGAACATGTGCTATCTGGGAATTCACATTCCTATTTTTAAACCCTCGATATGAGTGTCTCATAGATTTAAAATATATTTACTTATAATATTTCATCATCTTACATTGTTATCTGTGTCCACAGTGTTGAAGTGTGTACTGAAGTTTTCAGGTACAGTGTGACTGACATCATTTTCTCTAATACACTTTATAGTCTGTATTTTATGCACATGAACATGTTTGTTCTGAAGTTGATTGATAATGTCTAATCTCTCATCTAGTGGATGTGACTCTGGATCCTGATACAGCGAATCCATATCTCATCCTGTCTGATGATGAAAAACAAGTCAGTGATGGAGACATTAAGCAGGACGTCCCAGAAAACCCAAAGAGATTTGATTATGTTGTTTGTGTTCTAGCAAAGCAGGAATTCAGTTCAGGCAGATTTTACTATGAGGTGCAGGTGAAGGGAAAGACTGAGTGGAGTTTAGGAGTGGTCAGAGAATCCATTAACAGGGTGGGTAATTTAATTTATACTCCAGTGAATGGATACTGGGCTGTGATTCTGAGGAACGAGAATCAATATACAGCTTGTGATAATCCATCGCTCTCTTTATCTCTAAAAGTGAAACCTGAGATTGTGGGAGTGTTTGTGGATTATGAGGAGGGGCTGGTCTCTTTTTATGACGTGGGCTCCAGCTCTCATATCTACTCTTTCACTGGTCAGACTTTCACTGACAAACTCTATCCATATTTTAGTCCATCCCTTAATCATGGAGGTAAAAACTCAAAACCACTGATTATCACACCTGTTAATAATTAAATTGCTCTGAAATATTAAACAAAATGTGGAAAGATTATGCAAAAGCTTTTTATTATTATAATTTTTTTTTTAAATGTTTAAAATGAAATGTTTCTAAATATGTTCCACAAAAAAATGTAAGTTGTCACAGCTACAGACTGGACCATGAAAACCCAAAATGGGATTTTGATTTCCACAAATGGAAGCTCATTTCAATAAATACTGACATTTTTTTTAACCTGGTGTGCAGATTACAATTTTTTTTATTTCTTTTAATTTTGTCATAATATACAACTTCATACAGGGTTAAAATGGTACATTTCATCAGTTTAAATATTTGATATGTTTTGTATGTTTTACTGCAAATAATATATATATATTCAGATATTCATATATTTGATATTCACAGAGGATGAGCTTCTGTCCAGCAGAGAGCAGCGTTTACAAGACATTCACTGTATCAAGCCTCTGGGACACTGAGAAATGAGAGCCGCCTGTAAGCAGAAAATAATAATAATTTAACAGATTAACACAATTCATCATACATTCAGACACAGGTTATGTCTATTAGTTTATGCAAATGATTATCCGACAATACAAACAAACTAATTAATTATTAATATTTGCCATTGTTGATAAATAAAGTAAAATATTGCCCCAAACTATCAAACATCTGCCAATAGAAACCGATAGACTGGAAAATTTGAATTTAAGAAAAGTAAAAACAAAAAGGAAAAGAAAGAAAGTTCCATTTCATTCATCAAATGCACGTTTTTCTGTGCATACTGAAAATATGCATACTGTGTGCATTCTGCAGAAATAGTAACATGGAAGTGTTAATACTGCATCTCACAATGCAATGCTCTCAACTTTCCCTTCATTTTCCAGTCTGATCAGCCAAAGCCCCCCTGTCTGTCTCATTATCAGACGTCCAACATTTGAATTAAATTTATATGTACATTAGCCACATTTAACTTTAAAATTTAAAGCTGCAGTCCGTAACTTTTTTGTGTTCAAAGTTTATATAACAAGCGAGTACACCATGAATCCATTTTCCAAACCATGTTTATGGCTTGTCCTGAATCTAGTGTTAATTTTGTCAGCAATAAAAATTAAACCCCGTTTGTCTCCTTATCAGACGTACTGTTTGACATGCTCAGCACTGCATACTACATACTGCTGCACTATGGTTAAAAAATAGCAGGCAAATAAAGTGAAGTGTTAATATTTTAAACATAATGGATGTAAACCTGATTTCTGAGAGGAATCCTGTAACTGAGTCCAGTTTGGAGGATTCAGAATTGTATTTCAGGATGCTGTTGTACAAAATCAGTCCAGATTTTCCACACACATCATATACAAACACTGATCCACAGATCCACTCACTGTATGTGAACGAGAGAGAAGAGTGTGTGTCCACATCAACAGATGCACCATCATAAGCAACAAAGATGCAGTGTGAGAGATTAATTATGCAGTGTAGTCAGATTTTTTATTAACGGGAGCTTTTGCTATATTAAACTGACCTTTTTAGTAGCCTAATGTTGAGAGTTCTTTATAGTCTCTGCAGAAAGGCCAATGTTTTGATTTCACCATTTTGATTCGACTATATTGGCACCTTCGTTTTTTATTTCATTTTTGAGACTTTATAGTCACATGACTCAGAATATGCTAATTGCTACTGCTTGTAAGTTGTTGCAAGAGGAAGTACATTCTTAGAGAGATTCTGATTGGATGAAAATCTGTGCAGGGCAGGATGATGTCTTTAGCATTTTCAGCCATAAAGACTGATGAAAATGAAACAATGAAAGAGATATATGACTGAAGTCTTAAATATTGCCCAAATATGAAATATCTGCCAATATCAATTAAAAAGTAAATATTGCACAAAATGTCAAATATCTGCAAATACAGATTAAAATATTTACTGAAGCATCAAATATCTGCCAATAATTAAATAAATAAATACATACATTTAAAAAGTTGCCCAATGTATTAAATATGTGCTAATACAGATTATTTAAAAAATAATAATAATAAAAGAATTTGGCCTGTAATAGTAAATGTCTACCAAAGCTGATTGATTAATCAGTAACCAGCATGACTATATATTGTGTATCCCTGATACATCTTGTTATTAATAGTTGGAAGTATTTTACCAGCATCAGAAAGACTGAGTAGATGATGAGAAGTAAGAATAATTATTTTCTAGACTGTTCATCTCACATGAATGTACACAATTTCAACATTTAAGTGTAAAACTTTTACTGTAAGTAAGTATCAGCACCAGAACAAACAGACAGACGAAGCACTTATAAACGTCTGTAGACAAATTTATTCCATTTTCAACAACAAACACAGTTGATTTCACTCGGACACGCAGCGTCTCTCCAGAGCGAGACAAGACTCGTGAACATGAACAAGAGCTTGGCGTGTAGATGAGTGACATCTGTTCACCCGCCAATGAAAACTAACATCTGTACAGAACATT